>NW_023460537.1:1376-35392 GCF_013731165.1 Rhagoletis pomonella | reverse complement strand
ACTAAGCAAAGAACAAATCTATAGTTTTTATTAAAATAACTAAAAAATGTTTGGTAGATATTTTCCAGGTTTGGTAGATTTTTTTTAAATAGAAGGTAACTATTAATTTTCGTTAGTGGCAACCCTGCCTGGCAGCTACAGGCTTGTAGCCCGAAACTCTCACCACTCGTCTACCGCGGACGCAATACTCGTCTGCTTTGTTTGCTTACTTGTGCAAGAGACAACTGACCGTTTTTACCAGTGTTGTCATCGACAATTCTCCGGATACGAGTTAATTCCCAAAAATTTCGTGCATTTGTTCGGCTGCTTATGCGCATTTTAAAGAGGAAAATGCATGAGTAAAACCAAATAAAGGCTGTTTATGCAAATAATCGAGCCCGTTTGTCAACCGCATTAGCCTCACTTTTTCGGGACGCATATTCCGGCAACGCATTTTAAAGTAGTAGAAAACGTAATAATTCTTTGCTACTTTTAATCCATTTGTGGATACTATTTCAAAACAAGTGTAGGAAACTATTTAGTTACGAGTTTTCAAGTATAAAAATATTTATGTATGTGTCGAGCTCCACACGGCTTCACCATATATTAGAACTAATAAATAACAAAAAAATCGCTAAATTAGGAAATTTCCTACAAGGCTTGTATTAATTTTTGGAATAGATTAAAACACATAAATAGCACAAATATCATTGAATTCTTTAGTTTAGGAAGTAGTCACTCTATTTAGTGCATCAATTTTTTATTTGGCTTAATATTACGGAAATGTAGCAAAAGTTATTTAATATTAAAAAAGTCCTTTCCATACGATTTTTGTTTAAGTTTTTTCTTTTGATAAACACGATATCTTTTATTTCTTCACATTTTGTTGACAAAAATTAAACAAACAAAGCAATCTATACTATAATAAAACTGTAAATTGTTTGTCTGTTTGAACTCACTAATCTCCGGAACTACTGAATTAATTTCCATGGGGCTTTAACTGGTGTATAGAGCGTGACCTCGGACGTAAACTAGGATATAAAAAATGGGATCTGATAAGGGGGCGTGGCACCTCCCATAGGCGTGACATTTTTAATCAGCTATAACTTCGAAACCGTAAGTCACATGACTTTGAAATTTGGTGTGTTTCCATACATATCTATGATAGATGCTTATAGTAAAGTAGATATACTTTTGTAAAAGAGGCGTGGCACTCCCTATGGGTGTGAAATTTTTAATCAGCCATAACTTCGAAATCATACGTCACATGAATTTGAAATTTGGTATGGACATATCCATGGTAGGCCTTTATAGTAGAGGTGTCAAACTATCGATGGTACTCGATAGTATCGATAGTTTTATTTTTTTGCCCCTATCGATGAGTAGTGATAGTTTTTCTCAAAAAAGGTTAAACTATCGATAGTACTAGTTGACTATCGATAGTTTAAAACCTCTAGCACAGCCGATTTTATTTATAATGTCTCCATGTAGCTGCGCGACAGTTTTTTAAGTTTGTCAATTTTTTATTATAAGTGATAATTTCATTGTGATTCCTCCTTTAATGGCCGTTTTCTCAAGCAACCTTTAATTGAAAAGCTCCCTTTATATTTGTAACATTGTATACGTAAAACGTACCAACATGTATAAGCATTTTCTAGTGTGGCATCTCAATTGACCGACACTCATAATAGAATACACAAAAGCTAATCAGCTGATTTACAATCCACATGTGCTAAGCACTGACGTTTGTGTATGCACATGTTTTACATATTTTTTTCTCTGTGCTCAGCGGCCAAAATTGTAAGTTGAATTTTTAAGCAATAAATATATTACAATGGCGACGACGGAAAATATTATAATGGCACAAATAATTGGCACCGTACCACATTTTAAATATAATGAAAATAACTGGGAAGTGTTCATTACACAATTACAACAGTTTTTCACGGGAAATAGGATTTCCGAGGCAGTAAGGAAGAAGGCGATTTTGTTAACCGCGCTGTCCGAAAAGTCTTATATTTTGCTGCAGAATTTACTCAACCCGCTAAAGCCAGAAGCTGAATCTACGTCGTTTGCGAAGTGCGTAGAGGTTCTAAGCGAGTATTTTAAGCCTCCATCAACAGGCTTTGCAGAACGGCAAAAATTTTACAGTGCCAGCAAAGAAGTCACGGAGAGCGTTAATGAGTGGGCTGTACGGGTAAGAGCTTTAGCAATTCATTGCAAATTCGGGAATTTCTTGGACACAGCTATGCGCGACAAATTTGTCATGGGCCTTGAAAGAGGGCCAGCAAGGGACAAGATTTTTCTCGAAGATATTACGAGCTGCACTATGCAACGTGTGGTGGAAATTGCTAATGCAGCAGAATACATTCGGAAGCAAAATGCAACGACCGAGGTGAAACGTGAGACAGAGGATAGCTTAAATTACATAAAAGGCAACAAAAGCAACAAACGAGTGGGGGCGGCTAAGCAAAAACAACAAAAGCAACAGAAGCAGACGTGTGCAGTATGTGGGTATGCAAACCATTTAAGTCGTGATTGCAAATTTAGGAATTATAAGTGTCATAAATGTAATAACAAAGGTCATTTAAAGAACATGTGCCCTAGTGAGAAAAAGAATGAAAAATTTAACTATGTCGATAATTCTGATGTACCTTTATTTTCGATGAGAAGTGTTTCAGATGGCCCTATTAAGGTTAGAGTACATGTAGACAATGCACCTTTAGACCTGGAATTGGATACGGGATCAGAGTACAGCGTACTATCTTGCGCTACATTTAAAACTTACTTTTCATTACGCAGTCTAAAACAGTGTAATATTGTTTTGAAAACATATAATGGCTTAGCAATTAATCCCGTTGGTGTTTGTGATATGATGGTTGCGTATAATGGTTGTAGTCACTTGGTAACATTCGTGGTCATAGAGAACGGGGGCCCGCCTTTGCTGGGTAGAAATTTTGTACGAACATTTAAGTTGAATATTGCAGAGTTGAACTATACCAAGGTCGATGTTGGTGCTAGGGAGCAAATATTTAATAAATTTCGTAATCTATTTGACGGCAGCTTAGGCTGTTTTAATAAAGGCAAGGCAACATTGAAACTTAAAGAAAATTATACGCCGAAATTTTTTAAGCCACGAGTCGTACCTCTCGCAATTAAGAGCAAGGTAGAAAATGAAGTTAACAAATTGATAGATCTAGGAGTTTTAGAGCCAGTTTCGTATGCGGAGTGGGGTACTCCAATAGTGCCGGTTTTGAAGAAAACTGGCGACGTTAGAATTTGTGGCGATTTTAAAGTTACGCTAAACCCACAGTTGATGGTAGATAAGTATCCCTTGCCTCGTATAGAGGATATTTTTGCAAAACTTCACGGCGGTGAGGAATTCACCAAGCTTGATTTAACAATGGCTTATCAACAAATCCCTTTAGACGAGGTATCAAAAAAGCTTACAACGATCTCTACTCCAAAAGGCTTATTCCAATACACTAGGTTGATTTACGGGTTAGCTTCGGCACCAGCTATATTCCAAAAGATAATGGAGAGTTTACTAATGAATTTACAGGGAACGGTAGTGTTTTTGGATGATATTCTAATTACAGCTCCAAATAGGAAAACTCATATTGAACGAGTTGAAAAAGTACTGCAAGTGTTAGAAAAGTCGGGTTTCAAGTTAGCATTGAACAAGTGTGAATTTTTTGCCAAGGAAATAACATACCTTGGGCATGTAATCGACACACACGGCTTGCATACGAATCCGGACAAGGTAAAAGAAATCGATAAGATACAGTATCCAAACAATGTCAAAGAGTTGCAGGCTTTTTTGGGTGTTGTGAACTTTTACAGGAAGTTCATTCCTAATATCACAACAATGTGTGCGCCCTTGTATAAATTGCTGAAGGCGGATGAAACATTTAGCTTTACAGGGGAATGTAAAAAATCAGTTGACCGCTTAAAAGCAGCATTGAAAGCAGATAAATGTCTAGCGCATTTCAACCCAGGTTACGAAACGAAGTTAACCGTCGATGCAAGTCCACTAGGACTTGGTGCAATTTTGTCGCAGGTAACTGCAGAGGGGTATGAGGTACCCATTGAATTCGCTTCACGGAAATTGTCCGCTGCGGAAATGCGCTACTCACAGTTAGATAAGGAAGCCATAGCAATTTTGTTTGGGGTTAAGAAATTTCATAATTATCTGTACGGTAGGCATTTTAAGCTTGTAACGGATAATAAGCCATTGCATTACATTTTTAACCCAAGGAAGGGGATTCCAGTTTATGCAGCTAATCGTTTACAACGCATTGCGATAACCTTGTCAGGATACGATTTTGAGATCAAGCACATCAGATCGAATGAAAATGTAGCGGATTATTTTTCTAGAAATCCTTCAAGTATAATAAAAGAATCTGGTGATCTCATTGATAACGTAGCTCTGAATTTTTTTAAGGAAGTCAACTCTTCTCCAGTAAACGCAGAACTGATCAGGAAGGAATCTTTAGGAGATGAGTCGTTGAAGAATGTGAGTCAGTTCATCCAAACGAAGTGGCCAGATAAAATTACGGATTCCTTGTTAAAACCATTTTTTGTACGTAGGTTGGAGTTATCAGAAGAAAACGGGTGCGTTTTTTGGGGTTAC
This sequence comes from Rhagoletis pomonella, assembly GCF_013731165.1. Classification (NCBI taxonomy): domain Eukaryota; kingdom Metazoa; phylum Arthropoda; class Insecta; order Diptera; family Tephritidae; genus Rhagoletis; species Rhagoletis pomonella. The sequence continues at coordinate 30,780 of NW_023460537.1, read as the reverse complement.
AGAATCGTAATTCCGGAAACACTCAGAGTCAGGGTAGCTAATTTTCTGCATGAGACGCACATGGGAATTTGTAAAATAAAATCCATGGCGAGGGAAAGCTGCTGGTGGCCAAATCAAAGTAAAGATTTGGAAAAGCTGGTTAGCGCTTGTGAACCCTGTTTAATGAACCGCAATAATCCAAGAAAGAAAGAACTTATGTCGTGGAAATGGCCAAAGCAGCCATGGTATCGCATACACATAGATTTTTTTGGACCCTTTTGTAAACGGTGGTGTTTGGTAGTAGTTGACAGTTACAGTAAGTGGGCTGAGTCTTTGGACATGGGAAATAATACAACAAGTAGTGCAACGATTTTTGCATTGAAAGAGCTGTTTGCTAGATTCGGGTTACCGCAAGAAATCGTTTCAGATAATGGTACCGCGATTATGTCGAAAGAATTCAAAAACTTTGTTGACCGAAATTCAATCACTCATATCACAAGCCCAGTGGGGCATCCCGCTACAAACGGACAAGCAGAGAATTTAGTAAAGACAATGAAAAACGCTTTAAAGAAGAGTTTGTACACACCGGAGGTTTCACAGTTTCGGAATATTGTTTTAAGATTCCTGCTCGACTACCGAAATACGAAGCATACAAGCACAGGTGTCTCTCCTGCTCAGCTTATGTTTGGTAGACAGCTGAAAACGCGGTTGGATCTCATAAATCCTAAACGACAAGTAGAAGGGACATCTAAAGCCTGTGTAAAAAAGAAAGTGTTAAAAAGTCAGGCCGACCAAAAGAAATTTTACTCCGGCGCAAGAAATACCGAACTCAAAATGGGAGAAATGGTTGTAACAAAAAATTATTCGGTTCCGGGTAAGGTTTCATGGTCTAAAGGTTCAATAATTATACGACTTGGAAAGCAAACATATCTGGTAAAAGTATGTAATGTAAGTAAACCTTGGAAAAGGCACATAAATCAGATTATTAAGTATAAGGAAAATGAAAATCCAAGTTATGATTCTAGTTTGTTAGACGATTATACACATAAGATTTCTCCTGAAAAGTCAAATTCGATACCTGAAGATCCGGTAATACAATCGGACCAAGAAATTGAAGAAAACATGGCCCAAGACTCGGGAAATGAGGCATTAGGTAGCAAAGACATTCAGGAAAAATCTAATGAAAATAGAAAGGCCAATGAAACCGAAACAAAAAAATACAATTTAAGAACCAGAAACAAAATGTAAATTAAACATATATTTTATTTTATAAGAATGTAAGTACAACATGGAATTAAAGAATTGTACCTATGTAATACGAACACTAAAGAGGGGAAAGTGTAACATTGTATACGTAAAACGTACCAACATGTATAAGCATATTCTAGTGTGGCATCTCAATTGACCGACACTCATAATAGAATACACAAAAGCTAATCAGCTGATTTACAATCCACATGTGCTAAGCACTGACGTTTGTGTATGCACATGTTTTACATATTTTTTTCTCTGTGCTCAGCGGCCAAAATTGTAAGTTGAATTTTTAAGCAATAAATATATTACAATATTTAAACGTTGCTTCGAACCAAAAGTCTATGTCTGAAGTAAAGCATCTCTATTATTGGTGTTTGACGTTTGTATGCTTCTTGGCTGTAAACAAATCAAAAAATTATATTACGAAATTTAAACAAAATATATCATATTTTAAAATTTATAATAAGCAGCAATTAAACAAGGCAACAGTGATTTTGTTGCGGCAACGCTGATTACGAGTCCGTAAGCATAAAGTTTCCATCAGCTCCAGATTTTGAGAAAAACGAGGTCAAAGTGTCAAAAAATCTCGTTTTTGCAATATTTTAGAAGGTCTAGAACAAAAAAAGAGGACAAGACGAAGTATCTCCTGTCATCAAACAAACAGTCAGCACATTCGCGCCTTGGCACCCACGTCACTGTTGACAGTTACAATTTCGAGAAAGTAGAGAATTTCGTTTACTTGGGAACCAGCATTAACACCAATAATAATGTCAGCATTGAAATCCAACGCAGAATCACTCTTGCCAACAAGTGCTACTTTGGACTGAGTAGGCAATTCAGGAGTAAAGTCCTCTCTCGAAGTACGAAAACCACGCTCTAAAGAATGTACACGAAAAAAACTGGTCACAGTTAAAACGTTCTAAAACATAAATATATTAATGGAATTCAACGATATTTACATATATTTACATCTAAACTTAGTTTTATTGAAATTCGTTAAAAAAGAGTTAATTCTCTTTGTAATAAGCAAACGATCGCAATTTTGACTTTATGTCCTTCATTAGCCCTTGCACAGAAGTTTCAGTGATTTCCTTGGAGACCAGCTGCCATTTATTTTTGAATTGTTGTGCGTTTTTTACAGCTTTGTGGGTCTTAAGAAGTTTGGATCTCATAACGGCCCAGTAGGTTTGGATCGGCCGATGCTCTGGACAATTAGGTGGATTCACCTCTTTTGCTACAAAATACACTTTGTTTCTATGTTACCATCCTAAAGCCATTTTTCCGTAATGACATATCGCGAGATCAGGCCAAAAAAGCACTGGATCTTTATGAAGCCGTATAAGAGGTAAAAGTCGCTTTTGCAGACACTCCTTAACATAAATTTCTTGGTTAATTGTACCAGTGCTTACAAAAGGATCACTTTTGAAGCCGCATTGGCAAATTGCCTGCCAAATGAGAAACTTTTTGGGAAATTTGTCAAACTTTTTGTTTTTATATTTATCTGCAACATTGCCTCTTTTATTTGCAATGTGAAATTCGCGGCCCCGGATTTGTTTAAAATCGGCTTTTACGTACGATTCGTCATCCATAACAATACAGCCAAATTTTTGTATGAGACTGTCGTACAATTTCCGAGCACGTTGTTTCGCCAACAAATTTTGCTTACCGTTGCGATTAGGTGCTGCATTCACTTTGTAAGAACGTAGTCCTGCTGTTTTGCATACTTTTTGTATATACGAAGACGACATGTTTAATTTTTTGCCGACATCTCTTACCGAAAGTCCAGCATTTTTCTTAAAAGCAGATAACACTTCCTTTGCCTTAATTTCGCAAGCAAATCCTTTTTTTCTGCCACTACCAGGGTTCCTTTTTAAAGATAAACATTCATTGGAAATTTTAGCTTTTTTGCGATGTCGTTATGGAACATGCTGGGATTTTCCAGCTTTTTGCGCAATATTAACTCGCGATCGATTTCTTTCTTGGTCCTCGTTTCTACACTGATTTTTGTTACTAAAAAGAAATGATGGAGTAAGGTGGAAAATGCTTCCAGCTTTTTAAGTGTCTACCGATTTTTATTTTAATGTTATGATTAACCGAGCTATGCTTGGTTATGTGCGACCAGTTTTTTTCGTGTACATTCTTTATAAGTCACTCATCATGCCGGTGCTGGACAATGACCACATCCGATGAGGCGGCTCTTGGAGTGTTTGAGAGAAAGATTTTGCGGAAGATTTACGGTCCACTGCGATGGAAAGATCAGGTGGAGAAGGACTTGGCTTCACTTGGCGTTTCCAATTGGCGTCAGTTGGCACAGAGGAGAAATGACTGTCGTGCTTTGCTGAACTCGGCCAAAATCGCTTAGGCGGTTACAGCGCCAAAAAAGAAGAAGAAGAAGCACAAAAAACAAAAGGTGATTGAACCTTTAACTGGGGCTTAAATTAAAGCTATAACTCTCGGCTACTATCCCTGCACCTTGACCTGATGGTCACTAAAAGTCATTTATTGAAGTGAAACTTCTTTAGCGGCGGTTGGTTGGTTGGGAGTAAATTGGCAAATTCAACGGAAATTTCACACGGAAATGGTGCAACGGAAATTATTGGGGCTGAAACAAGTGCTTCTTGAGTGTATGGTATTAATTTAACAAAAAATTGCTAATAAAAGGTTTAAGAATAAAACTTAGAAAAATACCAATACAAGAAAGTAAAGGTGAGTACGTACATAGATAAAGAAGAGGATAAAGGCAAAGGTAAAATAAAAACAAAACCAAAGATGTGTAAAGATAACGGCAAAAATGAAGACCAAGGTAAATTTAAACACTTTACTTATATATATAAGGGCAAAGGTGAAGGGGAATATGTAGACGAAGAAAATGATAAACATAAAAGTAAAAACAAAGATGAGGATGAGGATACCGATAAAAGTAAAGACGAAGATAGGCGAAGTAAGATTTAAATAAAGGTAATTGATGAGGAAAGGATATAGAGCGACACACAGAGACTCAATCTGGGAACTATTTTGGGATTTTAGAAATTTTGGGGATTCTGGAGACTTATCGATAAAATAATCCATATTTTTATCGGTTTTGTTATCGATATTTTTATCGATTTTGTTATCGATATTTTTATTGATTTGTTATCGATTTTTGTAATCGATATTTTTAACGGTTTTGTAAGCGATATTTTTTATCGATTTTGTTATCCATATTTATCGATTGTTATCGGTATTTATCGATTTGGTTATCGATATTTATCGATTTGGTTGTCGATATTTATCGATTTTTTATCGATAATTATAGATTTTGTTATCGATATTTATCGATTTTGTTATCGATATATATCGATTTGGTTATCGATACTTATTGATTTTGTTGTCGAATTTATCGATTTTCTTATCGATATTTATCGATTTTATTATCGATATTAATCGATTTTGTTGTCGATATTTGTCGATTTTGTTATCGATTTTGCTACGAATGGTATTATCGATGTTGCCGTTGAAATTTGTATCTAATTTGACATCGATTTTGTTATCGATAGGGTATAAAGATAAAAATGAATATAATGGATAAACAGAATAACATGAATGTTAATAAAATGAACAGGGGTAGAGGTAGGGATCTAGATAGAAAAAAGAGAAAATATATAACCTTAAGCAAAAGCAGATGTGTGTATGTATACATTGGTAATGAGACAAAATAGATAAGTAACGTAAGTTTCACTTCTCTAGTGTGGCCCAGGCGCACTTACTTTTTTTGAACAATATAAAACTACTGGAATAAATACTGTGCTATTGAAAAAATAAATAAGTTTTGCCAAAATCAGTTTTTGCTGAGGTAGGGATCTAGATAGAAAAAAGAGAAAAAATATAACCTTCAGCAAAAGCAGATGTGTTATATATACATTGGTAATGAGACAAAATAGATAAGTAACGTTAGTTTCACTTCTCTAGTGTGGCCTAGGCGCACTTACTTTTTTTGAGCAATATAAAAATACTGGAATAAATACTGTGCTATTGAAAAAATAAATAAGTTTTGCCAAAATCAGTTTTTGCTGTTAAATAAATAACTATAAGGGGCCTTAGGGTTAAGGTTCAGGGATGGTATTTTAAGCGATTGTAGTTGAAAGTTCAAGCCTTAATTTCAGCCCAAGCGGAAGGCTCTATCCCCTTTTGTTTAATTGCGGTGGGTACTCAAACTTCGCACAAAATCAGGTTTTGCTGTTCAATAAATGACTATAAGTGACCATCAGGTCAAGGTGTAGGGGTGGTATTTTCAGGGATAGTAGTCGAGACTTCTAGCTTTAATTTAAGCCCAATACCGCCTTTTGTTTCTTTTCTAGAGCTTCTAAAATATTGCAAAAAAAAACGATTTTTTGACATTTTGACCTCGTTTTTCACAAAATCTGGAGCTGATGGAAACCTTATGCTCATGGATTCGTAATCAGCACTGATAAGTCAATCAAAAACAGCTGTAACATTTGCCGCAACAAATTTTTCCCCATTTTTGTTGCCATGTGTTATAGATCATAAGAAGAAGCTTTCTTTACTAGGCTCATAATTTTATTTTTAATTGTAAGCTTCAGTAATAGATATGTAAATAAAATTCGATAATAAAATGCTTTACTTAGACAGAACTATACATGTTAAAGCAATATTTAAACATAAAGTGAATTTTAAAGTTAAAAGTTACTTAAGAAAACGGCCCTACGTGTGTTTATATTTTCTATATTTTGTTTTTTTGTTTTTCGATGCCGTCCCTGTTAATTTGGAACAGTTTTTAACATTACATTGACTATCGATAGTACTATCGATGGTAGCGTTTGACACTATCGATAGTATTGCTGGAAACTATCAACGAGTAATGATAGTTTTTTTCTGAAACATGGAAACTATCGATGGTGGCACTATCGATAGTTTTACAACTCTACTTTATAGTAAGGTGTATATGAATGAGTTTGTACAAGGGGGCGTGGCACCTCCCATAGGCGTGAAACTTTTAATCTGCAGTAACTTCGGAACCGTAAGTCACACGACTTTTAAATTTGGTGCGAAGACAGATCTATGATAGATGTTTGAAGTAAAGTATCCATATATATAATAAGTTTGTAAAACGGAGCGTGGAACATCTTATATGCGTAAAATTTTAATCAGCTATAACTTAGGAACGATAATTCACATAACTTCGAAAATTAGCGTGTAGACATGTGGTAAATGTATACAAATGAGTTTGTACAAGAGGGTGTGGCGTTTATAGTACACTGAAAGAGAGTGAGTGCTTGACAGGGGCGTGGCACCTGCAATAGATGGAGTACGTTCAGAGAACCATAACCTTGGACCCATTATAACAAGGCAGCTGACCGGAATGACATGTTGTAAACTAAACAGGAATGAGAGTTTGTAAGAAGTCGTAGCACCTCCCACTATGCATGCCGTCTACGTTCAGAGAATATAAATAAAACAATTAAAGCGCATTTCATTCTTCTTTAGGTGCCTTAATCCACCTAACCTTAATAATGAAACAAGATTCTTAGTAAAGAAAATGATGACCAATATAATTGCAGCAAGAATTATTATTGGATGCGGCAAAGGAGAAGATGTGTTTCCACAGAACTTCCATTTTAATTTAAAAGTCTTCACTATTCCCTGAGACTTTGCTTTGACATGTGCTTATATGTCGAATGCTTACGAGTGGGATGTCCGAATAGTATTTATGCTGCTACATAGCACAAAAAATTAAGGTATTGTTCAAAAGGAGGCCTTCAATTAAATAAGAAAAATAGTTTATATCTCCCTTAATTTATGGTAAACTGAAAATCTTTCTAACTGTTTTATATTTTTATTTGTTTACCCCGAACGACTCCGGATACTCTGCATCATAACATATACTTTTTCAAAAAATTCTGCAGAAAGATAGCGCTGGAGCCGAGATATTAAAGAATCCGTCTTTATCGTACTACCTGGGTTAACGGATATTTTTTGATAAGAAGTGCTTCAGCAAAAAACGTACCCAAAAAGTAGATGGCGCTGGAATCAAGATATTTAGATACCGCTCTGAGTCAAACTTTCTGAAACGGGCCACTAAAAATTAAGTAGTAGAATTTCAAATATGTTTTGGCAGATATTCAAAGGTCTATACGTGAAAATTAATGTCTTAAAATATTTTTTGAAAATTTCAATTTTTCAAAAATTTATTCATAAATGAATTTTTGACCTTCTTTTCATCAATTTTATATATTAATTGCTATATTTCCGTAAACATTCAACGAAAAATACTGGAAAAACTCAATTTTTAATAGTATTAAATAATATTTTGTTTTTGTTGTTGGCCTTTGAATTTTAGATTATGAATCATTTTTAACAAGCTCGAGGCCCAGCAATTAAATAAAACGACTTTATTAGAAGAGTCCTCACTATTAGCGACAAATATTTTCATAAAAAGAACAAAATTATCATTCAACAAATTTTGGAACAGAACGAATTCCCCTCTTGCTTAATTAGGAAACTCATTCACAATTATTACGTCAGGACCGAAAAAGAAAGTATCTATAATGAGAATAAATTATACAAAACTGCTACATATGTTCCGGGGATATCTGAGAGGATTAAACATTCTAATATATATGACAAAGAAAAGGTCCAAATAGCATTTACATGCAGCAACACACTAGATATGAGAAATCTGACGTAATATACAAAATTTCATGTAATGGCGACGGGTCCCACTTATGCGACAAAGTATATGTGGGGACAACAAAAACTAAACTCAAGACAAGGATTTCCGCACACAAATCAAATATAAAGTTAAGGAACAGCTCAACGGACAATAAGACGGCCTTGTCAGCACACTGTAGGGATACGGGACACTATCCCGATTTCGATAATGTTGCCATTCTACAAGAAGAAAAGAACGCTATATTTTGGAAATGTTACACATTACGAACACCCCTAATGAGAGAAGGATCAACTTTAAAACAGACACAGACAATTGTGCACATGTGTATCGCAATTTGGTTTTAAATCGGCAACAACAATCCTCAACGTAGGTGTTCCTCCTTCCATAATTTACATTCGTTCCGTTTCCCCAACATACCTTCGTAGAATAACAATACAATGCTGTGCTTTTACATGTACATATACGTACATATTGTCTTACTGCTCAATGTTCCGTGTATTGTTGTTTGTATGTTTTTTGTTTACTATTACGGTATTTTTAATTGTTTACTTCTTATGTTTATATTAATTTGCCTAAAATTTCACTTGTTTAACTTTTATTTCTGTACGCCTAGTTAGTCGACCAGGCACAATCAAGAGTGTAAGTTGTGTTTAACGTATGTTTGTAATAATTTAAAGTTAATAATATGTTATCGTGTTTGTATATTTACAGTCCTGAAGATGACCTCAGATTGAGGTCGAAATATCAACAATTAAAATATCTATAGAACGAAAATTTGCGTTTTATTTAATTGCTGGGCCTCGAGCTTGTTAAAAATGATTCATAATCTAGTATTAAATAATAATAAATTTCCCAATAAACAATTGACAATTTAACAGACTTCTCCTCGTGTTAAAAAAAAATAAATTTACGATCTTATTCTATCACAGCGCACGGCAGTGCGCGCGAGTGACGAAAGCAGACACAGTAGCATGCTGAAATGACTCGCTTATATATACACGAGATTTGGAAGTTTTTATCCAGACGTCCAATCGACATGTTTGATATATCGTTGGAAAGGTCTTGCAGAGCGTGTCCGAGCGTGTATATTCAAGCTTCGTAAACGATTAACCGGATTCTTAAAAATTTGGCTAAAATGTTGCGAAACAAAAAAAGTTTTTGTGTTTTTGCCGGTTTTAGGGGGAATATGGGTACACCCAACATATTGAGTGTTATTCTATAGGCCAATACCTTTCAAACGATACCTTATATATAAGTTCCGGCCACTAGTTGGAAAGATATAGAGGTAAATGTGTTTTGGTTCGTGTCTCCACTACGAGATGCTTTGGTATGTATCAGAGCTGTAAAACTGTGAAATCATTTGAAATTAAAAATCATCAATTTTATGCTATTATGTTTTCATTGAATTTTTCCTTGTTGGGGAATGTGGCTTATAATTTTCCAATTCTACATTCACTCAAAGTAGATACGATTGCACACATTAACATATTCAAAGGAAGATTGAAAAAATTGAATGACGAAACATCAACTTTTAACACTGAATACGTATTCAGATGAATGCAGCTTTTGCTATGTGTGCACACATTCATTCCGTACCAATCAATCGGTATAAATATTCTAAACACACAAAACCCACTGAAAAGTACACAAGGTTGAATTTTATTAAACAGATTTCAAAATTTCAACACAAAACATTGTTTATAGAACGTTATCATTAGTTTTTTTCACTTGAATTTGTATAAGTATTTATAAGAATAAAAAATATTAATTGGAGAAATATTTTTTAGTGAACGTGTCGTTAGAATGTCGTTATGAAAAATATAAATTATTTATAATTTTAACATCTCTGTTTAGAAAATTGTCAGCTTTCCAAATAAGTGTTACCAATGTACCATTAATAATGTATTCTGCATAAATTAGTACATACATATATGTATAAGTTAATATAAACTAACAAATTTAAGAGCTTCTGGTTCTAACATTAGACATACATATACGTTTCATTACTTAATTATAAACATTTTTGATACAAATTTCTTCGTATTTTTTTTCTTCGTTATTGGGTCAAGCAGTTAATGGAAAATCGAATTTGTGGGTTAATGAAGGTTTTTTTTATTTACAATAAGTCACAAATTATCAACAATTTCCGAATAAAAATATTTAACAAAATTCGTTGGTCTATATTTTCATTAACACTCTTTTCTGTAAGTGCAATATTTAAGAATGCATACCCATTTCATTGCAGAAGGTTTGGCACGCTTTTTAACCCAAGTTTCGGTTTGTTTGTTAACATAAAAACTACATATCGACACCTAAGTGAAAGATCGACCTATATCAGCAGCCAGTTCAAAAACTCCCTATCTAAAAAAACTGTTCAAGAACACCATATTTCAGAAGTTTGTTGAAGAACGCCAGGACCAGGTTATTTATTGTTTAATTTTTGTATTTTCAATACACTGCTGCCCTGCATAAAGGGAAACACGCGTGCCGAATTTTCTTCAGATATCTAAACTTTTGCTAGAGTTATCGTGTACACAAAAAAAACGGATAGACAGACAGACGGACATGGACTAATCAACTTTTCTTTTCATTCTGGGCATTTTCGGTATATACATACATATGTACATAAATGTAGTATATATCTATCTCGATTTTGGTTGTTCCAAATATCCGTTACGTGAAAAAAGTTATGGTACCCTCCTGCAGAAGTGCGTAGTAAATATGTTTAAAAAGCAAACTTTTTAATTAATAATTAGTTAAAAAAAAATTTCAATGTAATGGAACTCCTCAACCCCTTTTTAATGAAAACAAGAACCCTTATGAAATTTCGTTTTGAAAGTTTTCAAATTTACTCAAGAAAAAAATTAATAGAAAAAAAATTTTGATAAATTACATTTTATATTCTGCGAGAAAATGTCTAAAATCAATGAAGACCTATGCTGCGAAGGCAGCGAATTATCAACAGAAGATTTTGACGACCTTTTTGAAGTGATTAGTGAGTATGTTTTCGAAGACGAAGACCCAACACCTCAGTCATCCAATGAATATGTACTCGAAGACGAAGGCCCAACACCACAGCCAACGAGAGAATATCTAGATGTGGAAGATTCACATTCATATAACGACACATCTGTTTTTTTACGACAGACGCGGGGAAAACGATTTAGCTGAGGAACCATGTGCGCAGGAAACATTATTTGGAAAATATTTCGAAATTTTGGAGAAGGTAGATATCAAATGCAATGGCCGCTTTTTTTTATTAAAATAGAGCACTAATGCAGTGAGCACTTTTAACAATACTTGCTCATGTGTGCTGGCCAAGTTTGTGGTTGCTTTTTTTTATTAAAATATTAATAGCTGGCGAAACATTTTCCAAAATGTAATACATACATATATCTACATGTTTTACTAATAAATTGAATTTAACGAATTCTTTATATTACTAATTTCACTTCAAATTAATGTATGTACGTTGTGTTTAAATGAAAAACAGAAACTAAATACGGCTTTTATTTCTATCTATGCAGTTACATATGTATATGTATGCAAGTATGTATAAGTATATACAATTTGCTATGATGGAGCCCCAGAGGCTGATGATATAAAAATGTGTAGGTATTTAAGACTAACATTAAAAACTACTTGTATACACGAGGCATCAAAAAGCAGAGTGACTTCTTTACCGATTTGGAAAATAAACAAGATGGCTTCAGAAAATCTATAAATATAAAGGAATTGCATACATCCAGAGAAACAACCATTTACAAGTCTATTCTGCGCTGGTAATACAAATTTTGTAACCGGTAAATAAAGTTTCTCTCAATTTTTAAACCCATTTTGCATTCTGTGTACTCTTGTAACCGGTAAATTTCGTTAACATCTCATAAGGTGGTAACAAAATATTTCCCCGTGAAATTTGTAATGCCAGAACTTCCACAATTCTTCATACCTGAATATCTGAATATATTACCAGCATTACCAACGTTCCTAAAATCGCGGTGACATGAACTGGTAACATTTTTTGGTAATAAAATTTTCCGGTTACAAAATCTTCGGTAACGTGCAAAATAGAGAGAATGGGAAACGAAAGATGCCGGTAATGAAATTCGTAAGATTTATCAAGCAAGAGTTTTAAAAACTGTCAATTCTATTGACTCTGTTTTATATTTCTATATATAGTTCACTAGTTTCGAATCTAATATATGTGTATGTATGTATAGAGATGTGTCCTTTGTGCTCGACGGTTGCGATGTTTATTTGGAATAATTTCTCACCATTCATTGGCCATGGTTTAATGACAGAAAACGTCCATACTTACATACACATTGAAATAAAATATTTGTTTTGTTTTTTCAATTCCAGATATGTTTAAACTTTAAAGTATAAAATGTATCAACCCTGGGGAAAAAAGCATTAGTACTGAATGGTAAAAAACGTGTGCATTCATTTTAAATATACAATCATGTCTGTGTGCGAATGCTTCTGTTACATTCACATTCTATACTGAATGTCAATCTACCATTCAATAACACAACACAGTTTCTTTGTTTTCAAGTATTTTAAGCCACTCAGTAATGAAGTTTTTTTTATACAAACAAACAATCAAAATTTTGAAAAGAATGCCGAGTGAATGCAGATCCTACTGATTCAATCATTTTACAGCTCTGGTATGTATGTGGCGTCTGTACGTACCTTCATTTAATTTTTTTTCAAACTTTCAGGAATTAAAGTACAAAAAAAAACTAAGAAGGTTTTGTTCCAGGATGTTTTGATTCGTATGCCTGTGTGGGCGTGGCTGCTGCCTCAAATTCGAAAAAAGGCAATTTTTTTAACTACCACTGAGGCCGCACTACTCAGTCCATGTCATTGATGTGGACATCAGTAGAAGGGTCTTCAAACAAGCTATCTAACGCCATCTTTTGTGTTTATAAAATATAAATACGCTATAACGTTATCGCCTGAAAACTAAAAATCGGGCTGCTGAAAATAGAGATTTCGGGCATTTTCTCAAAAACTGGTCAGTCGATTTTATTCTAAGTTTCCACAAGTCTAGCCCAAAACCTTAGCTTTCATCTGGTATATAGCTTATATCTGGGAAGACCCTTGTTGTGGAGATATTGCTATTCAAATTGAAAAAATGTCGCTCCAAAAAGGGTCAAATGGTTAAAAATTAACATATCCGTCTAATTTGGTTACTTTAAGATATAAAAATAACATACCCAGTTCCCCGAAAAAAATCGCCCATTCCCCGATTGCCACTTAAACCGAGATTCCCTGCAAATCGGGGAATTTCCCGCGAGTTGACAATTTGAAGGATGCAGCTGTGCTAATCACTTCGTACATGTCTCGGCAACCACAATTTGTGTGTATTTTAGAGTTTTTTTCAGTCACATGCCGAAATTGTAACATTCTTTCCCATTTTAATTGCAGGTATGTACACAATATTTAACTATGCTACATGGGTTTATCACCCGCACTTAACCTACCTGGTATTTACCTATAGTTGTACATAAATATGTATGTATGAATGCATTTAGTTCACCCAATGTTCCGCTAGTACTTACATACATATGTATAAATTGCCACTGAGCAAAAATACTTGAGAAAAAATCATTAGTTTAATAGCACGAGTGCAACACCGTACACGTGATAGAAGTAAAACTTCTTAAAAGAAAGCACATGTGTGCGCCCCACACCCAGTAGAAATCGTAATAACAATTAAACTACGAGGCAATCAGACGAATACAGTTGTTTATTGTCCAAAGTTGGTACCAAGTTGATAAGTTTTTATCATTTCTCATATTTTTTATACCCGAGCGCACTTGTGCACAAGGGTATATTAATTTTGTTCACATAACGGTTGTTTGTAACAGCCAAAACGAATCGAGATAGATATAGACAAATGTATACATAAATGCTCAGAATGAATGGAGAAGTCGATTAAGCCATGTCTGTCTGTCCGTCCGTCTGTCCGTCTGTCCGTCCGTCCGTGCAAAAATTGAGATATCTCAACGAAATTTGGTACGTAGGTTTCCATTTATCCAAGGTAGGTCGGTATTGAAAATGGGCGAAATCGGACCACAACCACGCCCACTTCCCATATAACGGTAATTTTCAGAAATGCGAAAACTGCGATATTTTAGTAACTACTGGAGATTATTCACTCAAAATTTATATTTACAATAAGTTTTAGACGAAAAATAAGAACATTATAAATTTTTGGAAAATGGACGCAGCCACTTATGGTTACATGTGTATATCTTAGTAACCGCTGCACCAATTTCGTCCAAACTTTGCACAGTTGTTGGCCTTGGTACGCCATATCAAAATTTTTAAAATCGGACAATAACCACGCCCACATCCCATATAACGGTAATTTAGAGAAATACAAAATCTTCGATAAATCAGTAAATATTAAAGCTAATTTATTCCAAATTTATCCTTGCAACAATTCTTAACCAAGAAATACGTTTATGATAAAATTTTGGAAAATGGGCGTGGCCCCGCCCACTTATGACACACATATATGTATCTCGGTAACCGTTCTACCAATTTGTACCAAACTCGGTATGGTTATTGTGCTTGCCACGTAAAAGCAAAACGTTGAATATTATTGAAATCGGACTAAAATTGAGGCCGCTTTTCATATAACGGTAAATTTCAGAACTGCTTGAAACTTCAACATTTCGAAATTTAAGTACTCTAATTTACTCAAAATTGATACGCCCCGGCTTACCATGTAGCGGTAGCTTTCGGAAAGGTGAAAGTCATATATTAAATACTTGCGCCGGGTATTTAATGTTCGGCTCCGCCCGAACTTAGACTTTCTTACTTGTTTTTATTTTTAATTTTTTCGAATACATATCATCCTTGATATCATCATATCCTTGATGTTCCTTTTTCGCTTAATTCCGTATTCGTAAAACTATGTGTTTCAATGGACACATCGATTTGTTTATTCGGAACGTTGCGAATTTCCGTTTACTGCTAGAAACACAATAAAAAAAAACAGAACTTTTGCAACGATTCGTATGAATAAAAAAGATTTTGGATGAAAAGAGAAGGCACGGTCCTGATGTTCACTCTCGCTACAATTATAACGTGTTGTCTCCTCTTATAGCTTTACGTTCTTTGGCCAATGTGAAAACAAAACATTTAAAACTTTTCCGCTTATAGTAAAACTAAACTCTGCCGAACTTAAGAGAAAATGTATGGAGTTCCGGAAAAGAGAAAATAGCATAGATGTTAGTAAAGTAATATCCAACTATGACATGAAAGGCAAATTTGTCAACTTTTACCATCTATTGGAAAAGGAGATTAGCGAAGTGCTGAAGAAAACGAAGCAAGAAGCAAAACAGAGGAAATATAAACACGTATGGATGAGAGATGCGAAAATTCTTCTTAGGAAAGATGACAACACACCAACAATAGAAATAGAGTCACTGGATGACTTAAAGAAGCTAAGATGAAATATATATTCTAAAAATATTTAACTTTTTAATAATAATAATTTATGGAATACTTAAACAATAGAATGTTGATAGGAAATGTCGAATATAAATGTAATGAGTTAAATTTTTAAAAGGGTGAAAATATACTAAACATCTTATATACAAATATACAGAGTATAAGGCATAAACTTCAAGATTTAAGGAGCATAATCGAAGACAATAAGAAAAAGAAAGGAACTATTCATGTGATAGGCTTAAGCGAAATATGGATGTACAAAAATGAAAATATATACTATAATCTTCCTAACTATAACGCATTCTTTGCAAACCGCGAGTCAAATAGAGCCGGCGGTTGTATCATTTTTGTACATGAATCCATTAGCAGCTCACTGGTATCTTGTACAGAATTTGAGAAAAGTAGTTTACTGGTAATTAAATTAATAGAACACAATATTCGCTTAGCGTGCATTTATAGAAATTGCTCTTCTGATATCCAGTCGTTTGTAAATGCATTTGAAAATGAAGTCTTGCACCTAAAAAATTGTACTATTTTGGGTGACTTCAACAGAAACTTGCTAAATGCTAACAATGAGGTGATTAATTACCTGAATAGTGTATATATCAATGGGTTTTTCTGTCTAAACAAACCTAGCCAAGATATGTATACAAGGAAGAGTAATACTACTGGTACAATAATCGATCATATTTTAACTGATAAGGTAAGGTACAGATATCTACTTACACTAGAAGACAATCCAATATCTGATCATAGAATGATACACCTCTCCGTTAGATTAAACAAAAAAATTACCTTATCGAATAGAACCAACACCATGCAAGTGGTAGACTATGATTTCTTTGAGAAAAATGGACACATCAATGCAGGGGCGCACCCAGGAATATATTTTGGGAGGGGTTTATACTTCTGAAAATTCGCTTTAGATAAAATGATCATTAAAGTACATTTATGCAAGTTTTATGTACAGTGTGTAATAAATAAATAAACTTTTTGAAGTTTCATAAATTGCATTTATTTACATAAAATTAGCAAAAAACTCAAACATTTGTAACCGACTTCGAAAAAGGGGTAGGTTTTCAATTCGTCGGAATAGTATGCTAACGCATAACTTTGGAGCACGTGAACCGATTTCAATAATTCTTTTTTTTTATCGGAAAGATGGTACCTCAAGGGTCTTCCCGTAATTTGAAATTACTTGTTTAATATAAAGTTCTATAAACACAAGATGCGCTCAACTTGCAAAAGTAATAAAAAAATTAAAAAAAAGAGTTTTAATGTTCATTTTCCTCGATATCTGCTTTCTGGTTTTCGAATGAGATGGTGATTTTTTACGATTGCCTAATTTTTTTAATATTTCGAATACCGAGAAAATTAAGTGAACTTGAATTTTTGTTCTGTAGGCAATTTTGGTGGAACGAATTCGAAGTGGGCAAATTAAATCTTCGAATCCTTGTTAAGGACATAACTCGTCGTTGTAAACTCTTTTAGGCTCAGTAAGTGAGTATGCATTGCATATTTTTAGGTTTCATTCGCAGTTAAACTTTTAAGAGCTCTCAAAAAAAACGAAAAATTCATATAAAATGGCGCACAAGAAATGGAATAGGAATTTTCTTCTATCAAAATTTCTTAAATCAATTTGAATCTCTCAAGAAAAAAATGCTCGTATATTTATTTCTTCAAGAAAATTTACAGCAAAAGCAAAGTGCTTTATAATAAAAAATATTTCTTGTGATTTTTCTTGAGAGCTGGCTTTGGGATACAGTTTGTATTTCAGGTTATTAGCTTTAGGGGGGGTTTGAACCCCAAAACCCACCCCTTGTGTGCGCTAATGCATCAATGACATTATTAGAAAAGAGTCCTTTTCAGATTTTCACTCTAATTTATGTACGTGTATAATCTCTGCAACTAAAACTGTTAAAAAGTCAAGCAAAAATTATAGAAGTCCGTGGATGAACAGTGAACTCTTTACGCTAATTGAAAATAAAAACAAAAGTCAAATATAAAAACAACATGTATTTTGAAAGTGTATTTAGATCTTTGAAAGTAAAAGTGAGAAACTCAATCAATTTCCAAAAGAAACACTACTATGGAGAACAAATCCAACAAAATCTCTATTCCGCTAGCAGAACATGGTCGATACTGAAAGAATTGATATATGGGAAAAACTCTGACAATCTCAGCGTGATCGGTCAAATAAGATACAAAGAAGAAGTTGTAACTGATCCGAATAAAATTGCAAATTGTTTCAATGAATTCTTTACGACTGTTGTCAAAGTCCCCGAAAATATCCATTACACTGAGTAACCAGCTACTAATATTACTAAACCGTTCAAACTAATTGAATGCGACTCACTAGAAGTTGAGTTGATCATAAAAAACTTAAACTTCAAATCCGAAAACGGTGCTGAAGGCATCTCCGCGCGTCTTCTCAATAAATATAGAGAATTCGTAAGAATTCTTTGAGCAACTTCATAAATAAATGTTTCCAAAGTGGTCAATATCCGAATGAGCTGAAAATAGGTGCAGTAGTTCCAATATACAAAACCGGAAATAAAGAAATGTGTTCAAATTACAGGCCCATCACTAAACTAAGTACGCTTGATAAAGTTTTCGAAAGTGTTATGCTAAGCAGGCTAAACAAATTTCTGATAGAAAATCAAATCATTGATAAAAATCAGTTCGGCTTCGTAGAAAACTCGAACACTTTATCTGCATGTATATCGTGTACGGAATTTATATATGAAAACTTAGTCAGAAAGAAATATGTAGCGCTTTTAGCGATTGATCTATCTAAAGCATTTGACTCAGTAAACTTGAAGATAATGATCCGAAAACTTGTAGAATTGGGAATGAGCGGTAAAGAATTGAAAATATTTGAAAGTTTCTTAACAAATAGGGAACAATTTGTTGAAATAAATAATGTAAGGAGTTCAAATAGGACAATTCAAACGGGAGTTCCACAAGGTTCCAAATTAGCAGCTACCTTGTTCTTAATATATATCAACAATGTACTCAAACTTGATTTAAAAGGAACCCCTCAGTTCTACGCAGATGGCGGTAGCTTTTTGTATGCAGAAAATTCCTTTGAGTAATTAATAAGTAGTATAACTTGCGACTTAGAAGTAATCGAACAACGGCTCAACAAAAATTTTCTAAAAATTAATCTAGAGAAAACCAATATTATTATTTTTAAAAATTATAAGCCGCTTCCGGACATCGAGGAGTTTCCCGGGATCATATATAATAATGTCAGGATTAGAAGGGTAGAAAAGATGAAATATTTAGGAATGTTGTTTGACACCAGCTTAAATTGGAGTGAGCACATCAATAGCTTAAAATTGAAACTGATTCCCTTTAACTTTGCAATGTATAGAAATAGGAACATTATTCCACAAAAACACTTATGGTTACTATACAATGCCTACTTTATGTCGCAGATCAACTATCTAAACCCGATTTGGAGTCGCTGTGCAGATTATAAAATCAACGAACTGCAACGTGTGCAAAACAAAGTAATAAAAAATATATTATCACTTCCGATAAAAACATCTACCGCAAGTCTGTATGTATGCTAAACATAAAAAAACTGTATTTTGCAAACACTGTTAGTAGTCTTCATAATTAAAAATAATCGGATAAAAAATAACCTCGATCTAAATGTAACTAGCAGTTCAGCATATAGTCTTCGAAATATAACGAACATCAGAAGTACGTTTTTCAGAACAGGGAAAAGTGCAAACTCTATTCGCAACTATGGTGCAAAACTATTTAACAAATTGCCAAGAAATGTTAAAGCGTGTACTACTACAGATGCATTCAAAAAATATGTGACAATGCTGCTTCTTCAAAATTATAACTTCGACATCACATAAAATCTGTAAGCTTTTACAACATCAAGTTATAGATCGAAAATGAGTCCATATAGATACACACAGAAAGGTTCCTTACTTTTTCTGTGTATCTTTATATATTTTTTCTATTGTAGTTATATCCCCAATGTGTAGATAAACTTTATAATATTTATTTATTTTGTTATTATTTTATTTTATTTTTGTTTTTAATTAAATAGTCACACAACTGTATGCGTAAAACTTATACACTACATGAGCTAAATTCTCTCACAAAATGTATTTTTTTGAGAATGTATATGTACTATTTAGTACTTAAACGCAAACAATAAAGAAAAAAAAATCGCCTGACCAGTTTTTGAGAAAAGCCCGATTTTTAGTTTTCAGGCGATAACGTTATGACATATTTATATCTCATAAACACAAAAGATAGCGTTAGATAGCTTGTTTGAAGACCCTTCTACTCATGTCCGCATCAATGACAATAACTGAGTAGTGCGGCCTGAGTGGTAGTTTGAAAAATTGCCTTTTTTCGAATTTCAGGCAGCAGCCACGTGTAGCATGCAAACGCAGTCAACATAAACAGCAGCTAAAAGTAAACTCAAATAAAGAAACATTAAAGTCGCAGTCCATTGACACTTCACACACACACACACACTTACAACATACAACAGAACGGCATTTAATAATCCAAAATATTGAACGCTGTTCTGTTGCGTAAATACAAATCAATAATGCCTAGTCAGCAGTGTTGCCAGAACTTTTTGGGCCGACCGGCTAGATTGGCAAAAAAAAGCGGCTAAAAACGGCTAAAATGTTTTAGTGAAATTTCACATAGACTCTGGCAAAAAACGGCTAAAATGTTTTAGTGAAAATCCACATGCTTTATTTAAATAAATCGCAAGAAACGAAAGACTAGTTAACACCATTAATTTATATCGAGTGTATATTCCTCATCATCAAATGAATCACTCTTGTATATATCACCTGAATTCATTAATTTTAAGAGATCGTCATCTACAGTAAAATTATGGCAGCATTTTTCTTCACGTTTTAAACCGTATCTTATATATAAAATAGCGTTTAACGTTTTAACGCACATTGGATTTCTTTGCTTAGTTTTTATTATATTCATTGAACTAAATATTCGCTCTACTTCTGCATCACTTATAGGCAAAACAAGAAAACTAAAAAACTAGGTTGCAAAGGTCAGCAAAAGGGTTTTCTTCTAGGGCATTTCGAAATTGATAAACTTCGGCCCAAAATTTTACAGTTGAGTCTAAATTACTCCAGGTATGTAACGTTAACCGTTGCCATTGCATCTCTATGGATGTTATTTCGTCGGCATTATATTTGCGTTTTTGTTGCTGTAGTTGAACAAATACTTTTGGTTTAATTAGGGCCGGTTGTTCAATGTCTGGTTATCACTACCACTACACTATCGACGATTTCGACATCATGCATGTAACATGTGATCGATAAAGCAGTAGTTGTGCTTAACCGGAGCTTCTACCTCCGATTTGTGCTAATCAGACATTGAACAACCGGCCCTTACTCTTAATGCATTTCCAACCGAAAAAAGTCATTTTTTTTTAGTGTGGCAATATTTGTAGGGAGGGGTTGGCGTAATTCCTTTATTAAAGTGATAATAAAATAGCGACCATTTTCTCGAATTATTTTCTCGGCTTCGTGGTCAGAAACGTTTGTGCTTACTTTTGTTTTTAAATACTATTCAAAACTGTGATAAAACTGAGGAGATGGAGCAAGGTATGGTTCCAACGGGGATCAAATGTGTCCGCGCTAATAACCACTAGGGAGCATAGATGCGAAAGTAAAACATTGAGTTCATTAAAAATCTTCATTGGGTCTGCAATATTGCTTTCGAACAACTTGTTTACTTTTTGCACCTGAAAATTAGGCATATAGTAAAATCGGCTAAAAACGGCTAACTTTTTTTTACAAAGCGGCTAACAAATCGGCTGCCGGCTAGATCGAATTTTCTCCGGCTAGTTGCTATCAAAACCGGCTAAATCTAGCCGGAAAACGGCTAAAATGGCAACGCTGCTAGTCAGCAAGACTCCGATCATGGGGAGGCCACTGCCCATGTCGCTAAGTGCACTGCCGCACATACAATGTATTAAACAATATTAGCGATCATCGACTCTGCTGACTGAAGCATTGGCCATAGTACTTACAACGTACTAAGCCATAACACTGAACGCTGCCTCAGTTGACTTACCCAAAATATGTTGACCGCTGGTTGTTTGCAGCGATTGCTCCATTTAGAACATGGGAATAAGAACGTCAACGTAGGACGCCCATGTACATTGAAATAAGTATAAATAGAACAACTAGATGCATAAGAAGGTCAATGTCAAGCCAACCGCCCTCAGTGGCGAAAGTAAGACCAAAATAAAAATTATTCGCCTTCAGTGGCGTAACAAGAAAACTTAACTCTTTTAATATTACATGGCGATCCTGCCAGGAGTCGAACCTGGAATCTTCTGATTTTAATATTACATGGCGATCCTGCCAGTTTAAAATTTATTTAAACAAAAAAGGAAAAAATTGCACTTTGTAAGGCTCGAGCTTTAAATAGCCAGCCAAAAGAGCAAAGCCCAAGAGGCACACGAATTAAAAAAATAAATAAATTTTTTCTAAAAAAGGACTGAGCTTTAAGTAGCCAGCCCAAAAAGGGAGGCACCCAAAATAAATAAATCCTGACGTGGACAAGCTAAGATCCTTCAGAAGACTGAAGGATGTCAGATGACCAAAGGCAAACAACAAGGGCGCCAGTGAAAGCGGGACCACAACCGCTAACCATAGAAGAGTACCGAAGACGACAGGCAAAACCAAAGAAGGAAGCACCAACACCCCCCCGGATAATTATTAAAAGAAGAGGAGGCTACACCAATAAGCTAAAAAGGGAAAAAGCAATACTTTTGAGAATCATCAACAGCGACCCACCACCACCTTGGAACCGTGCAACGGAAATATGGGAACAAATTAGCAACTTAGAACATATGATTAAGGCATATGTAGGCAAAAATAAGCCAATAATGTAAAACTGCAGTGCTCTAAGCAGTAAGCGATATTCGCTCGTGGCAAACTAACAAAATTCTTTTTAATTATAAAATAAAAATAAAAATACTAACACGGCAAATAATGCCAAATAAAGAAAAATAAATATAAAAGAAAGAAAAAAAATTTTACTTTTACAATGGGCCAAAAAAGTGCCAAAATTGAAAAACCTAACGCGAATGTAATAAATGAAATAGAAGTAGGACAAAAGAATATTAACTTAGAGACTATAGAAGCGTGTCTGGTAATAATTTCCATAATTGCATTATTAAATCTTGCGTTACAAATCTACCTCATGCACAAGAAAAATTTAAAGAAAAGATACATGAGTAGAGCAAACGCACTTGACAAAATATAAAAAAAAAAAAATTTTTTTTTAAATTTTATATCCATGGCTCAATGGGAAACAATAAATAAATTAATTACATTAGAATCAGAAAATATAAAAAAATCCTATAAATGTATAAGCCAAAAAAGACACATTCGTCAAGAAACGATTAAAAAGCATTTGAAAATTATTACCAGTTCACTAGAAAATATAAGAGAAGTAATCTCCATAAATTTAAACAAATTTACTCAATAACATAAAGAATATGTACTAGAAAAATATTGGGTTCTTAGAGACATATTAGTAAAAATATTATCACAACACAACATTTGTCAAGAAGTATCCCATAAGATAGAACAACCCATCGAAATAGATCTAAATAATATATGTATGGCATCCGAAACAACGGAACAGCTTAAAACAATAGAAGAAGAAAGTGGTTCAGAAGATTCTGATTCAGAAACGGAAACAAAGCAGTACAAAATGACACAAACAGTTGTAGATTTCATTAATACGGCCACAAGGCTTATGCCCGATTTCGATGGCAAACCAGAGAATTTAAGATCTTTTCTAGACGCACTTTCACTAATAGAAACATTAAAAGGCGACCATGAAATGGTAGCCATAAACCT
The DNA here is from genome assembly GCF_013731165.1 of Rhagoletis pomonella. Lineage (NCBI taxonomy): Eukaryota > Metazoa > Arthropoda > Insecta > Diptera > Tephritidae > Rhagoletis > Rhagoletis pomonella. The sequence continues at coordinate 7,518 of NW_023460537.1, read as the reverse complement.
TATGAAGACCAAATTAAAGGGCAACGCCCGAAACCTAATTGAAAACGAAGCCACTATACAAGATGTAATTAGAAAACTCACAAGTTCTGTGAAAGGTGAATCAGTTGAGGTCCTCTCGGCCAAAATACTGAACAACCGCCAGAATAATAAATCTGCCAATACGTATTGTAACGAAGTGGAAACTCTGACAAAATCATTGGAGAGTGCATACATCTCCGATGGTTTGTCATGCACGTTAGCACAACAATACTCCACCCAAATCGCCGTAAAGGCAATGACCAAAAACTGCACCATTGATAGAGTTAAACTCATCATGGAAGCAGGCCAATTTAACACTATGAACGAAGCTATAGGGAAGTTTGTCAGTAGCTGCACCGAAGCTACTGGACAACAAAACGCTATCCTATGCTTCGGAAATAGGACAAACAAAAACTACCGTGGAAATAGAGGAAGACAACATGGTAGAGGTGGATACAGAAGCAACGGCAACAATAATAACCACAATAATAACGGCAACAGAAATAGAAATGGAAACTCTAACTACCGTGGAAATAGACGTGGGTATAATAACAACGACATTAATAGGCAAAACAATTATGCCCAAAATAACAACGTTAGAACTACTAACGCAGAACAAAGATCCCCCTAAGGTCAAGACAGAAGACAGAAAAGTGTATAAACTTAACCTTAGCTTAAGCATTTTCATAAACATCAAAATAGAACACAGTAATGATAAGGTAACATTATTAGTAGACACAGGAGCAGATATTTCATTAATAAAGCTCGCTCACTTTACACAAGATCAAATAAACACAAACAGAATATCAACATTAAGTGGAATAGGACAAGGCAAAATAAAATCTATTGGAACAACACACTTTGATCTAAGATACAAAAACTTTTTAATCCCACATACTTTTCACGTAGTGAACGATGATTTCCCAATACAATGTGACGGAATCATCGGTATGGATTTTATAAGAAAATACAATTGTGTATTAGATTTTAATGAAGATTTTGATTACCTCGTCCTGCGGCCACCTAATTTCCCACAACAAATAGAAATAGAAATTACGAATACATGTAATGAAAGTTTAACATTACCAGCAAGATCAGAGGTGATACGCCACATTAAACTAGTGACTACAAGTCAAGACATATTAATACCTCACCAAGAAATCCAACCAGGTGTTTTTATAGCCAGCACATTAGTAAAGTCAAATAACGCATTTATTCGTATTTTAAATACAAACAATAACACAGTTACCATAAAAGAACCACAAAATATCAACTGAAGACATTAATGATCATTAAATTATTACAAACAATCACAATGAAAAACAAAGAAAATCAAAAATTTTACAATTATTAAAAACAAATTTTCCAAACCGATTCAAAAATACATTAATAGACCTTTGTTCCGAATTCAGTGATATTTTTGGTTTAGAAACTGAAACAATAACTACAAATAATTTCTACGAACAAAAACTAAGAGTTAATGATAAAGAACCGGTATACATCAAGAACTATCGTATACCACATACACACAAAGAAGAAATAGACAAACAAGTACAGAAACTAATAGACGATGGAATAGTCGAACCATCGAATACCGAATATAATAGTCCTATCTTGTTAGTTCCAAAAAAATCTCTCCCCGGTTCAGATAAAAAGAGATGGAGACTTGTAATAGATTACAGACAAATCAACAAAAAATTAGTAGCAGACAAATTTCCTTTACCAAGAATAGACGATATCCTAGACCAACTCGGTAGAGCTAAATATTTCTCATGCTTAGATTTAATGTCTGGATTCCATCAAATCAAATTAGAGAAAAAATCAAAAGACCTTACCGCATTCTCAACAAATAATGGATCGCATAGATTTACTAGACTCCCTTATGGACTAAAAATAGCACCAAACTCATTCCAAAGAATGATGACAATTGCTTTCAGTGGATTGAAACCAGAACAAGCTTTCCTATACATGGACGACTTGGTCGTGTTGGGATGTTCCGAAAAACACATGCTATCGAATTTAACACAAGTTTTTGAGCTATATCGAAAAAACAATCTCAAGTTACATCCAGAAAAATGTACATTTTTTATGACAGAGGTAACTTACCTAGGACACAAATGCACTGATAAGGGAATACTCCCAGATGATAGTAAATATTCAGTAATTGAAAAATATCCAACACCTACTTACGCAGATGGCGCATATGCATGTAATGCATACGTACTCATCGGACGTATAAATTTTTGCTCCCGTAAATTCTGCTTAAAAATTGATAAATCGTGTTTAAAAGCTATAAAAATTATTAATTTTTGCTTTGCAAATAAGCTGATGTAACATAAAAGAAAATTAAAGTGGAAATTTAGAAAGACAGTGACTTTTTGAGTTAAGTGGTGGCAAAAAACACAAAATGCCGCCACTGGAGTGCAAAGAGTGCAGAGGAAAATTAGTGCAAATAGACGAGTAAATTTTATGTTCAGGTGGCTGTGGCTGCTTTTTCTGTATCAAATGCAGCAATTTAAAAAGAAGAGAAACTGAATTGATGAGTGAAAATGAAAATATTAAATGGTTTTGCAACCAATGCACATTGAGTAGCACAAATACAAAGTTTATTGAAATTAAACATTTGATAGAAAATGGTGGTCAAAACAAAATTGGCAAAACATTATTCAAAGATATTGTTGAAGAAACAATATCTCGCAATATTCAGCAGTTGAAATCAAGCTTGGCTACGGAGTTTAATAAACTCCTTGAACATAATGTTGACATTAAAATAAATGAATTCCGAAAAGATATGCTCGCGGAGTTATCAAAAACAGTTGAAGACAATAGAGAAACATTAAGCGAAGTTTTGGCGGAAACTAATGTAAACAACAACAACACAAATGCTAACAAAGAATTGTCTTATGCACAAGCAGCCAAACAAAGGGAAAATATGATTTTTATTAAACCAAAAGATAAAGCAAAGAAAAACAAACATACGAAAGTGGCGCTTAAAAAAGTAATAGAACCAACAGAATGTCATGTGACAACAGTGAAGGAGATTAGCAACGGCGGAATAGTGGTGCAATGCAAGAATAAGAAATCATGCGAACTAGTGCAGAAGAAGATAGCGGAACAAATTGCAGATGAATTTGAAACGGAGAAATCTAAAGATAAGAGAGAGTCTAAAATGTTTAAAGTTATTAGTTTAACAGAGAGACTAAGCAGTGAACGCTTAGTAGAGTGCATTACAAAGCAAAACCGCATATGTGAGGGTAAAGAATTTAAAGTTGTAAAAATTTTTGAAAACTATGGTCGCAGAGAAGAATATTATAATGCTCTTGTTGAGACTGATATCGAAACGTATTAAAATATAATAAAACAAAAGAGAATTAATATAGAGTGGGACTCTTGCATTACTGTTGAGTATGTAAAGCTCGTCGGCGATTTCAAGCATCCGTTGTTGGTTACTCCAGCAACCGAGGCAATCGGAGATCGTCGTGTCACACGTACTTGTTGTCGGCTCGTGTTGATGGAAAATCAAAAATTTTTGATTTTCCATCAACGCGACCGCTTGACAAGCGGTCTGTTTGATAGTGGCGCAAAGCGTTGACAAACAAGCATTAGTGTGTTAGTTTGTTGTGATATGTAAAATGAGCAAGTTCGCGGAAGATAAAGATTTTAGTGGCAAGTAGCAAAAAATCGTCATCCGATGAAGACATGTTTACGTCCGCCCACTACGAAATTTTATTGCAAATGGTGTTGACGCTTTATGCTTGAGTGTCGCCGGGCAAGCTTCAAGCACCCGACATTCAACCCGACACTCACACATGTACTCGTTGCTGGGGTAACCAACAACGGATGCTTGAAATCGCCGACGAGCTTAAGAGTATTTAGGTGCTTTAAATGCTTGGGATTTAATCACAGGGCGTATGAATGCATTAATAAAAAAGCTTGTAGCAACTGTGGAGCAAGTCACGACAGCAAAGATTGTTTGTCAAAAGTTCTTAATTGTGTAAATTGTAGCGAACTGGTTCAAAAAAAACTTATAGATGTGGATGTGCACCACACCGCGTTTGATAAAGAATGCCCAGCATTTTAAAGATATCTTGAAAGTAAATCAAGATCTAGAAAGTAGCAATCAAAAGATAAAAATATAAACTGCCTGTACCTAAATATTAATAGTATTTTGAGTAATAAATATGAATTAGAAAAAGTAATTGAACAAGTAAATCCAGCAATAATATTATGCGCTGAAACATGTACCACAAATCACGTTACAAATCAAGAGCTAACCATACTAACGTACAAACTAGTGCGATGTGATTCGCATAGTAGGCACACTGAATTTAGTATGAAATATAATAAAGCGTCAGGTAGAAATATATGGTGCATTTTTATAAAATTAAAGCATATTAACCCAAAATGGCAAATCGGTGTAATTTACCACTCACCCAGCACAAGTGATGCGGATTTTATAAATTATTTACGTAACGTTTTAGGCAGTAATTGTGAAACTTCAGAGAGTAATATTGTTGTTGGTGATTTTAACATTAATCTCAATAATACATCAACTTATAGCACTCAACTAATTGATCTGTTGAAGTCATACTCGATGCACCAAAAAGTTAACTTTGATACTCGTATAACTGATACATCTAGAACTAAAATAGATTTACTTTTTTCTAACACTGATGATATAGTGTGTGAACAGTTAGATGATCACCAAATTTCTGATCATGAAACAATCCAATTTAAACTTAAAAGTAACCCTAAATTTACAATGAGAAGCTCAATAAAGATAACTTCATGGGAAAATTATAATAATGAAGTTCTTATTAATCAGTTACGCCTATGCGATTTTAGCAACTTTGATACAATTGATTTGGAAAGTAAGGTGTTGTATATTAATAATAATATTTTAAATGTCATGCGAAGCATTACCTTTGATAAAGTAGTTCAGTTAAAAATTATGAATAAATGGTATGACAGCGAGCTAGCCAATATGAACAGGCATAAATTTACACTTAAGAAATTTTCCATAATATCGGGGGAATGGGATGAATATAGGACCATTAAGAAAGAATATAAAAAGCTTATTAAAATAAAAAAAGCTAAGCACATGGAGTATAACATAGATATCAATAGTAACGATAGTAGAGCGATGTGGAAATATTTAAAAAAGGCAATTAGCATGGAAAACGAAAATCCTTCAATTAAAAAAATAGTAATAAATGGTCAATCATATCATAATGAATCTGATATTGCGAACGAGCTGAATAAATATTTTGTAGATAGCATCACAGACATTTGCAGCAACATTCAAGTAGTTGATAGAGATGTCAACATATTTAATCAGTTAAGTTGTGTTTTTAAGTTTGACCCTGTTAGTACGGTTGACATCGAAGACCTTGTGAAAAAGTTTAAATCCAAGATAGGTGGGAAAAAGTTATTATCAGATGGAGTAGTCAAAGATGTTGTACCTTATGTAGGCTTTTTCTATGCTCAAATAGTTAATGAGAGTTTGAGTAGTGGCATAGTTCCTTCCATCTGGAAAACTTCTACTATTGTCCCTATAGAAAAAGTTAAAAATACGATCAAAGCTGAAGAGATACGACCAATAAATACCTTGGCCAGTGACGAAAAAATTTTAGAAGTTGTCGTCAAAAACCAACTGGTGCAATATTTAGAAACCAATGATATACTCTTACCACAGCAATCGGGATTTAGACAAAAGCACTCGTGTGAAACAGCCTTAAACATGGTTTTAGCTGAATGGAAAGAAGAACTTAATAATAAAAAGTCGATCATAGCTATATTCATCGATCTTAAAAGAGCTTTCGAAACTGTTGATCAAAAAATATTACTCGATAAATTATTAGATATTGGCATTCGAGATGTGGAATTAGATTGGTTTAAAAATTTTTTAACAAATCGAACTCAAAGAACAGTCATTGGTTCTACGTTATCAGAGAAAGTGGACGTCAAGATTGGCCTACCGCAAGGCTCGGTTCTTGCCCCTATTTTATTTAATGTCTACATTAATGATATCAATTCTATTTTGAAATTTAGTTTTATTAAATTATTTGCTGACGATGCGCTTATCTCAATAAATGGAAAAAACGAGAAGGATATAAGAGAAAAA
>NW_023460537.1:0-1276 GCF_013731165.1 Rhagoletis pomonella | reverse complement strand
CGCTTATCTCAATAAATGGAAAAAACGAGAAGGATATAAGAGAAAAACTACAGGTTGATTTAAATGCCCTTCATATTTGGCTTTGTGCTAATAGGCTAAAAATAAATATCGAGAAAACAAAATATATGGTAATTACAAGAAAAAATATTACGGATCTTGAACCCATTAAAATAAATAATACCGTAATTGAAAACGTTAATACAATTAAATACCTGGGTATCCGAATAGACAGCAAATTAAAATTTGATTCGCATATTGATTATACAATTAGTAAAATAGCAACAAAACTGTGGTACATGCAGAGAACTTGTAAAAATTTGAGTAGCCACTATAAAGTATAAGTATACAGATCAATAGTTGAGCCTCATTTTATCTACTGCTCTACAATTTTTTTTATAATGAAAGATTCTCCAATGGAAAAGCTGCAAAAAATGCAGAATAAAGCTATGCGCTTTATATTACGCAAACGGTATGATACTCCAATAAAAGATATGCTTATAAGCAAGGAATGAAACCGATTCAAAATAACGTTCCGTTTTGGGTTTCGGTTTTGCCAAGTGTTTCGGTTTTGGTTTCGTTCTTCAAAATTTATTTCGGTTTTGGTTTCGGTTTCGTTCCGGTTTCGGTTTTTCACAGAAATTTTGTTGATATTATTTAAATCACAATGTCTTAAAGGTTGAGGGAAGAAAATTGAAAATTACAGTTCACTGATAATATCAACACTAGGTTCTTTCCCTAACAATCCGGACCGGATTTGGTAATTAGAGAATAAGAGAAACATTTTCTTTCAAAAATGGAACAAAGTCCAGAAGTACGGGAACGCAAAAACCACATTTCGTGCCCACAAGTCGAGAAACAGCTGATTCACGTTTTTTCTTGTTTTTGTCACTTATACCATGTTCTGACCGACATCAGAAACATGTTTTCTTTGCTAAAACTGGTTTTCGACCTAAAACTTGTGTTTTCGTTCATGTAAAATCTGTCAAACGAAAACCAGTTTTCGCTGAAAACTACACAGATACACAGCAACCACGTCATCACCAGATTCACTTAAATGCTTCCTTTTTGCTGTAAAACTAAAGGTGTATGAAAACTAAAATATAATTGTTATTTTCGTCATATATTTACTACATAATTATGAAACCCCTTCATTTCTGTGTCCTTTACAACTATACACGTGGAAATGAAAATCAAAATGACTTCTTCCAAATAACTGATGCCAGATCCGAGATTTAATTTATTAGGCACCATTTTAGTGGCCTTTTTGCGAAAAGTT
>NW_023460536.1:0-35410 GCF_013731165.1 Rhagoletis pomonella | reverse complement strand
TTCGAAAAACAAAAAAATAAGGCGCAAATTTAAGTGTCAAGTGTCAAGTGCAACAACGCGCAAGGTTAATGGTCAAGTGAGATGGGCTGCCTTTACATTTGATATTGTCACATGGTAAAAAAACATGGTAGGTATTATCATGTTTAGCAAAATGAAGAAAATGTGGGTACATCTATCTATTGAAAATTGGTTGAAACGAACCCTTAAACCTTTACAGAAAGTGGTTCGGTTTTCGGTTTGGATTAAACATTTGTGGAAAATTTCGGTTCGGTTAATGGATCAGTTAATTAATAGAAAACAGCGGTTTTCCGGTTCAAAACCGGTTCACGTCGCTGCTTATTTATATAGAATTCTTGAAAATCAATATTTTTCGATCGGAAAACTCACTTTCTCTTCATAAGACTTTCAATAATAACACCGTGTGACAAAAAAACAAAAAAGTTTAAAACACACGAAACAATCAATATATATACTCACGAACCTATGGACCAGATTTATACCATATATCAGTCACAAAATATTATAATATTCCTCAAAATACTACGTGAGCAGTCTAGTGTTTTTTGTGGAAAGAATACCACCTTCCGAAGCTTGTAATTTTGTGGTATTCTCATTGTGGATGGGCATTTCGCACTGAACATACCAAAAATGACAGAGGTCAGCTGCTCACTTATCAAAAAATCATTAAAATTTACCAAAAGTTTATACCACAAGTTTCGGAGCAATATATAAGTAATTTTTGCATTTTTATCTTTATTTGTTTTTATTCATGAACATATGATTTGATACTGAAATAGAATTAAAAAAAAAAACAATAAATTTACCAGAATGCAAATACCAGATGTCCGTCCCCGGTATTAGTGAATCTCGATTTTTAGTTTTCTCTCTGACGTAAAATATTTTCAAAAGGACTTTCAAATTTCAAAAATATGATTAATTAAAAAATTATTAAAAAAAACCGGTGCAATGTGGTATAATAATATGGGCACCAGATAAAAGAGAAAATTCTGTGGAGGTAAAAAAGTTTAAATCTTTTGGTTCACAAGGGCTAATACATAGGTACTGAAAATGCCCTTTTAATTAACGGCGAAATTCGAGAATGTGGTCGTGTGTATTTTAGTCCTTAACATACAACTTTTTAAAAGGACTTTTTCAGTACCTAACCGTCCTTATGCACCAAAAAATTTAAACTTTTTTAATTTTACAGGATTTCCAAATTAATATACTACACAGCGCTGAGTTTTTTAAATAATTTTTTAAGTTAATCAGACTTTCAAAGCCCTTTTAAGAAAAAATCTCACGTCAGTGAGCAAAACTAAAAGCGTAGTTTTGCTATTTTAGGCCGCTAGCTTTGCGAATATATTAATTTTTTGTGTGTGTGAAATTGACTATCACATGGTGTAATACGTAATTGTTTATTTTATAATTTTTTAATCCTAACGATTTCTTATGGGTTCCCCTATTGCATTTTTGGGGTTTTGGAGGACCCATAGAATATAGTAAGTAATACAAAAAGGTAGAATAAACAATTGCGAATTGTTATTGGAAGTCTCCTTAAGAGAAACAGAGAGAATAATATTGATTTTCAAGAATTCTATACCATTTCTACTAAAGTGTTTTTCTACATATAAAATACATACATACATGGAAAACTTCAAGGAATTTGCGGCAGTTCTAAATATAATGTGTTTAAAAATAAAAAAATACAGGTATTCTATCTTCCTATTTAGAAACATCCTGGGGGGAGAGCTTACCATTTTAAACTTTTCCCGACCGTATGTATTTTTTACCACCCTAATGCAAATATATATGTACGTCTATATACTAGTACATTTTTACTTAGGAATTCAACTGTCCCTTCGTTTGTTTTGTTGTGCAAAAGTCGGACGACCATTTAATTTTCGCCTTTTCTGTGTAATACAGGAGCTTATTTTTTCCAGCTGGAATTCCGTTTAGTTTGCGCTTTAGAAGGCGAGCAATTCAAGCAAAGTTTTCAAGTATTCAACAGCTGTATTAGAGCAATAATGTTGGTCAGTGATTTTGATGATGATAATAACGGTTATGTTGATCGCCAAAGTGGAAAAAGGAAGAAAAAGGTTTACAACAATGTCGACACACTTGCTGCCGTATTGCTTGTAAAGCTCCTCTAAGATTTGAATAATATATTGTATGCATGCAGTGGACTTTCCAAAAATGCTGAATGAGACTTATTAGCCAAGTTTTTACTGGGGTGTGGGAATACGAGTGAAAATAGTCGGTGAGCGAGTAGATAACTTTAATTCGATGATAAACGGTTGTAAAGTTTTCAACCAACTCAAATTCAGCAGCAGCAAATGGAAAATGAATGAAGTGGAGTGGCGTTGAAAGGACTAGCTTTGAGTCAAAAAAATTTATGCGGACTTTAGGTAGTAGTTTTAGTACTACATTATTTTTTTAGTACATATATACGCCTCACTGCAGGGAGTATTCCAAGGAAAGTGAACCCTAATGCATATTTATGAAGTTACTTAATAAACATGTACGGCTAGTTAAATCAGTACCTACTTAATACCCCTAACAACCTAATAAGGACACTAACAATTTCGATATACGTATGTATTTGTAGCGTTCGTTAACAAAATTCACGATTACCAGCCATCAATTCGATTCAAGAACATATATCTTATGTTAGAACATTTATCGGTATTAAGCGCTTTCCTTCTATGTGTTAAATCCGTGACAGAGAGTTTGTCTCACCTGTGGCAGGAGAATTGAATTTTGTTTTATAACAAGGCAATAACTTTTGATGTACTTTGGACCGAATTTCCGTCGCCCCTTGTCAGAACGAGAAAGAAAAAATTACATCGAAAGTGGCACAACGCCGCAACCGGTTTATCTCCAAACCAAATTTGACACGGGATGACGGAAACTCCCATTTTATATTTAAATTTAAATAAGAAATTCCTCTTTAGCTGTACAAATGTCCCCCCCTCCGTGATGATGGAATTCCCCGAAAGTATCAGCTTCCTCTTGCTAAGGTATCAAATTATTCGTAATTGTTTGTAGAATACAATACATTCTTAAAAAGTTCTTAAAATTAATTGCTTCAACACCAATACGCGATAAACCGAAAATTTTGAAAATTGTGAAAAGTAGAGTTACAGACTTCGAGTTACTTGCCATTTTGTTACCTACAACATATGAAGTGGACAGTGTACACTGTACACAAGAATGATAGAATACAAGATTGCGCCGATCAGAGAGGATTTTTGAGAATAACTTTTGTGTGACGTCACACTGGTGCAATTGCGAGAGAGAAATGCCAAAACGTGAGAATGGAAAAAGAAGAAAAAATGTTGCAATGAAAACGTAAACAAGTTGCACAAGTGTGACGTCATGCAAACAACGATTCTGTCAAATTCGTTAACAGAGGAATAGCGGTCCGAGATCGGACAACCTTTGTATTCTCTGAATAGTGTACTGTACACATAAGTGCTAAATGCCCATTTAATTTCAAATCAGAATATGGTGTGCTTCAAAAGTTATGCCATAATTAATTGTGGCCCTCTTAAAAATTACATAAAAAATTCACTTGTTTTCATTATTATTATTTTTTTTTAATTTAAACACCTATAATTTAAAAGTTATGCAGCAAATTGATCCAAATTTTTTTTGAGGCTTCAAGTATACGTCAATGAATTATATACAAATGCAACCAGCTTGATTTAGTTTACAACAGTTAAAATGAAGCTAAATAATACAAAGGTTACCTGTTTTTTAGATTTGCCCATTAATGAAAAAGTTTTCAAGTTTTCTGCCATAAAAATCGATTTACTTTGGGTAAGCAAAAAGTTTTACCTCTACTCTTATTTACCATTTTCAAAGCCAAGAATTTATTACAAGTTAGTACCTGTATACGCCAATGATCAAGGTCATGGCTTTCCGGTTTAAAGTTTTTATGTTTTGTATCTACTTTTAAAAATATTTGTAAATGTTTCTCTCATCTGCTGCTATTTACTTTTTTATTTCGTAATACATTTTGTACGTATGTATGTATGTACGTAGAAAAAACGATTGATTTCGAATATGACGTAGAGGAAATCAAAGTGCGTTTATTAATATTAGATGAGTTAAATATTTGCTGTGCCTAACTTGATTTTCTCAACCAGAAGTTTGGTATAGTATTAAAGTAAGCTTATAAAAACATTTAAGAAGGATAGCATAAAATTTAATTTGGAATAATTCCTGCAATCAGGGGGCGCTCAGAATGAGAAAAATTGGCATAATGATGAAAGGCCCATAGTTAGGAAAAAGAATCCGAGTAAAGATTTGGTCGAATCATTTTTTAATAAACATAGTTACAGAGTTAACAAAATTTAACTACTTTTAGAGCCTTCCTGAAATAGTATAAAAAGTTGTATTACAAATTTGCTTAAAATTCTCGCACAGAAGTAAACTCGACATGGAAAGTTAGGTAATTGTTTTAAGCTTATTAAACCCTGCCACTGTTACTGTCTTCAAAAACAAAATCTAAATTAAAAAAAAAAAGGACAAGTAAGCAAGTCTAAGTTCGGGTGGAGCCGAACATTAAATACCCGGCGCAAGTATTAAATATATGTTTTTTCAACTTACCGAAAGCTACCGCTACATGGCAAGCCGGGGTGTATCAATTTTGAGTAAATTAGCGTCTTTAAATTTCGAAATATTGGAGTTTCAAGCATTTCTGAAATTTATTATTATTTGAAAAGCGACCGTAATTTTAGTCTGATTTGAATAATTTCCAATGTTTTGCTTTTATGTGCCAAGCACAATAAAAATACCGAGTTTGGTACAAATTGGTAGAACGGTTACCGATATACATATGTATATGTGATCATAAGTGGGTGGTGCCACACCCATTTTCCAAAATTTTACGATAAACGTATTTCTTGGTAAAAAATTGTTTGCAATCATCAATTTTGAATAAATTAGCTTTAATATTTACTGATTTATCGAAGATTCCGTATTTCTCTAAATTACCCTTATATGGACTGTGGGCGTGCTTATTGTCCGATTTTAAAATTTTTCGGCCATTTAGTATGCTGTACCAAGGCCAACAACTGTGCCAAGTTGGGAAGAAATTGGTGCAGCGGTTACCAAGATATACATATGTAACCATAAGTGGGCGTAGCTACGCCCATTTTCCAAAAATTTATATTATTCTTATTTTTCGTCTAAAAGTTATTGTAAATATCAATTTTGAGTGAATAATCTTCAGTAGTTACTAAAATATAGCAGTTTTCGTATTTCCGAAAATTACCGTTATATGGGATGTGGGCGTGGTTATTGTCCGATTTCGCCCATTTTCAATACCAACCTACCTTGGACTAACGGGAACCTACATACCAAATTTCGTTGAGATATCTCAATTTTTGCTCGAGCTATCGTGTACACGGTCGGACGGACAGATGGACAGACGGACAGACAGACATGGCTTAATTGATTTCTCTTTTCATTCTGATCATTTATGTATACATTTGTCTATATCTGTCTCGATTCGTTTTGGCTGTTACAAACAACCGTTATGTGAACAAAATTAATATACCCTTGTGCACAAGTGCGCTCGAGTATAAAAATAAGCAGTGTCCGCTTCTCAACAGGCAGACATCCGTGTGTAGTTCTGTTATGAATAGGATTCTGATGAAATCCATTTGCCGTTCGTAGGCAGCGTAAAAGATCACTCTCAGCCGACTCAGTCCACCCACAGTGCTCGCGGGACACATACATATTACCCAGGTAAGGGCATTATTTTCGTACGTGGTTACCCACGGTTCGTCAAAATGATGTATGGTTATCTTCCTTATCCTTATAAATAATATCGTTTTCGCGGGTTTATTGGGATAATTCTGATATGTACTTTTTCTAATAAAACTACTATCAAATTTAGTGTTTTTATTTTATTTATATAACAATATTATAAACAAGTAAATGTTATTCTTAAAAATGATATTAATAGCATACAAATTAGGGTGGTGCAAAATAAATTTAAGTCGGAATTTTAATGCTCGAACCCCATAGGCTTGTTTTACTGAAAAAATATAACTCTGTTTTTTATTTTAAAATAAAAAATGTGTTTAGACGTCGCTCAAAGCGCTCAAAGTTTTCCATATATTTTATATGGGAAAAAAGAATAATTTTTCGTAGAAATGGCATAGAAGTCTTGAAAATCAGCAAGGAAACTCTGCTTCGCTTCAGAAGACTTCCAGTAATAATTTGCAATTGTTTGTTTAATTATTTTTTGGTACTAACTTTTTATAGGTCCCAAAAAAAACAAAAACGCAAGTGGGACATATAAACACATAAAATATTGGACCACCCTAATTCACGGCCAAAGTATTGGTAAACTCAATATGCATAGTTTCGAAGTATGGTTATCTTATCCGTACTATGAAATAAGGTAATACTTCTAGATAAGTACTTATAAAAATTAATGAACTTATGAACTAGCGCATTGAATACTAAAGTCTTCGACCAAGTTATAACAAATTCTAAGTTTCATAATAAATAATTGGATTTGAGAATGAGAAATTTGAAATTTAACTGATTAGTATTGGGCTTTATTTCAAAGCACTGCATGAACAGACTGGTCCAATCAATGGCATTTGTACTTATTTGACACGCTTTTGTGCTTCTTTTGAGCTTTTAGATAAAGCTTTTATCTTTATCTTAGTTTGTGTTTCAACCATTAGGTAATGCTTTTCTTCTTGAAAACATTAGTGATACATTTGTAACAGGGATGTTGCGAATATTTGCATTCGCATTCGTTATGCGAATGATTGGCTTCATTTTACACATTCGCATTCGACATTCGCATTCGCAGTATGAATGGAAATAAAATGAATCGAAATAATGATAGATGATAGAAGATGGCATATATCGATTTATAAGCTGATGGTACATAGGATTAAAGTTCATGTGGATTTGAGTATCTATTCCTAAGTATTAATGTTTTACAATTCATATTGATAGTATATTAAATTCAATTCAATACAATCAAAAGGAATATTTCATGCACCGTTTTCAACTTGAATGTGATCCTAATAATATTACGTATTCTACGCTTAAGTTTAGCGGCTGTGGCTCCGACACAGCCTGCAGGTAAAGACGAAGGCGCTGGACTGATCCTTTTTTTGTAGCTCCAATATTTATTTGTTTAGTTAATATTAGCGACAAAAACATTTGTATATTCCTTAAGTGATTAAAGAAGGAAAAAAATATTTAAGATAGCAAAAATTAACTGGAAACAGGACTAATTTTATTTAGTGAAGTTTTTTTGCTTTAAATTATAAATTAATTGTTCAAAATACTATTTATAGATAACACAAAAGGACAAACGGATATATTAAAAAAAATATATATATGTGCTTTTGAGAATGTGTAACTTGGACAAGTTTATTTCGATAGTTCGATATATTTATAAATGACTAGTAGACCCAGGCAGACGTTACCCTGCTACACATCGATACACATGCAGGTTACATTCCTCGTAGATATTGTTTTTCACGTTTCATTTGATATCGAAATTTACAAAAGATTGTTATTATTGTTTACTACGTTCGAAAAAGAAAAACAATCTCTGGTTGCGATACGAACATCATCCAGGCATGCGCTCCACGTTTTTCGTTTTCAATCTCATAGATTGTTTATAATGACTTTTGCTAAAATACCAAAATCAAAAGTTATCAAAACAAATGCTATGGGACTGAGAAATATTATTTTCTACTTTATAGTCCATTTATAAAAGCGTGGTATATTAA
This sequence comes from Rhagoletis pomonella, assembly GCF_013731165.1. Classification (NCBI taxonomy): domain Eukaryota; kingdom Metazoa; phylum Arthropoda; class Insecta; order Diptera; family Tephritidae; genus Rhagoletis; species Rhagoletis pomonella. The sequence continues at coordinate 27,635 of NW_023460536.1, read as the reverse complement.
AAAGCTTTTTGTTGATTTTACCTATTATTTTGTTCTCAACTTGAGTTCGCGGTAGAGTGATAGTAATTCAAATAACTCTGTTATCACCTCTTATGTGACATCCTTATTACAGCTTCGCCAATACGGATTTTGAACAAAAATTTCGAATACTATATAGTATGTGTCTTCCGAATTGACACTTCATGATATCTTCATGGGTATATTAATGAATGAATTAATGGATTTTTCATTATGTGTTTGCATAACTACTTTAATTGTAGGATTGTTAACATTGTTATAGTACAGCTAGGTTGTCAGTAGGAGGGGTACGAGTAAGAATCTTACAGAGGGGTTATACATGTACAGAACATTTATGCAAAATATGAGCTTTTTACCTGTGCGCATGCTTACAAATAAAACTTAAAAAAGTATTCGTGCGGTAAAGGCTCGTTTATGTTTATGTCTTCCGAACAAAAATTACTGAAACTACTCAATCGAATGTCACTTTTTCATGTCGTGCTGTGCTTTGCCTGAACGCTTATATGCAGAACTCTTTTAAAAGATTCTCTGAGTGACAAGTCACACGTCTTTCCACGCAATGCTAAGTATGCATAAATGAGCTTAAAGGCGAGGCACATGACAGTTATAGCAGAGAATGTTTATAAATGTATAATTTATATAACATATATATATATATATATTTATAAACATTCTCTGGTTATAGATGTAAGCTCCCTTGAAAGCTAAAGAGAAACATTAAAGTTGATTCAGGATTCCACCCTTTATAGCCTTAGAACTTTTTTATAGCACATTGTATGGATGCGTGTATGTACATGCATGCAACAAAACTTTGTACAAACTTATTCAGCAACATATTTAGAATCAACGTAAATATTTAGGGCCAATTTAACAGTGCGTAGTTAACTCAGAATCGGCAGTTAACTACATATTTTTGTTCTGAAAATTTCTAGTTAATTGCCGATTCTGAGTTAACTACGCACTGTGAAGTTGGCCCTAAGGGTAAGTCTACAGCAGCCATGGGCATAGAGAGCCTCTACACTAGACGCGACAAAAAAATGTATAGAAAGCTTGAAAGAGCTTTGCCCGCGGACAAGGCGGTGCCAATCACCGGTCTACGGCATTTGATAGGCGCGTGTGCTAAGCTTTATTTAAGATTTATGCACGGTTGCCACTTCATCAAAATTTTCTCCACCACAATATCCAAGTAAGAGGGCCCAAAATAAAATTAAATGTACAATATTTTGCCGTCCTTCTCAAATACATATATATTTTTTCTTTAATATTAAAAGTTAACAAAAGTTGCAATATTTTCAATTCGTGTAAATAAATTAATTTTCTATACATATTTGTTTGCATTTGTGCATATACGCGCAGTGTCAAATGTTAGTTAGTGTACACCTTGTTCGAATATAATATTCACAATTATTTTTATGATTTTTTTTTTTCATTAACTACACAGGTTTACAAAAAAAATTTCTGCATATTGAACCAAACCGCTATATCCCTATAGTATTCGACGCCCTGAAAACGAATCCGATGTCTGTTAGTCTCCATCACGTCACGTTCGAGGTCATTTGAAGGTCAAGTAGAGAAAAATTTGTTGAAAAATCTGCAAATTCAATACAATTCTTCTGAAGATCAATATACAGAATCTTTTTTTTTCGTAAACCTGTGTTATTTATGAAAATATAGTTTATTCTAAAATATGATCAATATATATCAAAGCTTCATAGTTTGTATAAAGTTCAAAAAAATTTAATAAATTTTTTATCAATATTTCAAAATATATTTTTAGAATTTCTAGACGCGCAAGACCCTCCACAAAAGAATTCTAAAAAAGCAAAACTACTTGAAACTTGCAAATTGTTTTGCTAAAATTAAACGGGCTATAAAACTGCATACTCGAAAATTTTCTCGAAATTCATTGTCAGAATTCCACCGCAGTATGGCGATAACAATTAACAGAACAGCTGCAGCGAGTGCTGCATATTTCAAACAAGCGGATAGCTCTCGACAACGCCAAATGAACGGTTAGCTATATGAAGTTGCTTCAAAAATTCCCAAAACAGACAAAAAATGCACATAGGCCATTACGGAGAAAAATTGCCCATATTTGGTACAATTGTACCAAAATGGCAACCGTAAATTTATGTACATTTTATATGAACAACCGCTGGATAAAAGCTCGTTCTGGCCAACACTGACGAAAATACGCTGTTACCGTTTGAGTAAACTTCGTTATCATGTTATAGTTATGCATTTAAAAGCTTGGATATACATTCTATATATTTATTTATTTATATTTTATAGATTTTAAATGAACAAGAAAGTAAAATGCTTTCAGTTACTAAATTACGCCTTGAACACTTGATTATAGATTTGATTGAAAATTTAATATGGTAATCAGCTAACCGTGTTAAAGGTCAGTATGCAGCTCTCAAGAAAACGGTCAAGAAAAAAATTTCCAATCTTTCGTGTGTGTGTCCAAGGAATTTTGACATCTGATACTTCACCAGCCTTACGGCTCTCTCTTAAAAATTCTGTTAAATGGGTGTATAACGAGTTGTCCCTTCTTGTTATCTACGTTCTTTGGAACTGCCTAAAGAAAATTTCACACAAAAAAATTTCTTAGCTATTTCTTGTAAAGAAGTCTGATGAGGAGATGTGGTGATCTCCGGAATAGCAGCTGTAACTTCTACCGCTTAGACTTTGTTGGTTTTTCCATTTTTCCTAACAAACAAATCGTGGTAAAAAGCTCAATAACAAAATTAAAACAAATATTAATAAGATATATTAAAATTGATAAACTAAAGTTTTTGTCAGTTTATCTAAATAAAGTAATTAGAGCAGCATGCAGTCATTATTTTATCATTTTAACTTTTCGCTGAACGGAAATAATAAAAGTCTAGGGAAAATCTCAAATTTTGAAGCACGTAAACTTAACTTTGAGTCGTAGATTATAAATATGTATGTGTACCTTTTTTTTCTAATTTTTAAGTTTTTTGGTAATTTTTGTTTATTTGCATTAGATCCTGTTCCTTCACAAAAAAATCATGCTACTAACGAAAAAGCTCGTTGCAAAATAAATGGCCAAAGGAAAATGCGTAACGGAACACCATATAGTACAATGCCATACTCGCACAAACTCTTACATAGCATATGAATGGAAGTTTTCATGTCGAAGTCTATTTTTGCATTCATAATACAAACTTAAAATGAAAATACAGTGAAATCCGCTTAAGTACCTAACCCGCTTAAGTAACCAACAGTTTTGGACAATTTGAATTTTCGAATGTAATCTGAAGAAAATCCCTCTCTTAAGTACCTCTCCGCTTATTTACCCAACCCGCATAAGTACCTCAATTTTCCGTACCTTATTTACCATTTTACCTATAATTTTCCCCTTTTAAGTGTTTTTTTTTTTAAATTCCTTAAAATATTAACATATTTTGAACCTCAGTGGCAGCGTTACACACCTTCGGCAAATAAAAAAATATAAAAAATCAACGGTAATTTTTAGCCACTTGAAACTTGCACATTATTACACTAAAATTTAATGGGCTATAAATGAGTTGTTTTCTTTAAGTGTTTTATAAAATCTTAAGCTTAGGTTTACATGGTATTTGTTAGGGCATGAACTATATTTTAATTGAAAAATCTTAAATAAATACGTATACTTCATTAAATTTTTATGTTTTATTCAAGGATTTACATATTTATGTAAGTCAACAAAAAGATGTAACTACATCAATAATTATGTTCGCTTAAGTACCCGCATCGAGGGTACTTTTAAGTACCCAAACCGCCTAAGTACCTCAAAAACCATAATATTTTAATTTAAGTAAAAATGAATCAAATTAATTTCTCCTACATCCTAAGAAATTGTCTTGATAAGTTTTAAACTTTAACCAAATTCACTATAAACAATTTATATGGTTAAAAAGGAAAAACGTAGATCGGTCCATGGCCCTTCTGTAGCATAGCAATGGGGATATTTTCTACTTTGGCTAAACGGTAGGCGGAAGGAAGCACTCCAAAAGCACTTGGTAAGATTATCCAAGAAAAAGTTATTAATCGTCACGGGAATCCTATCAGGAAATTACAGAATCGCCTCAAGGAAAAGAAATTTACGCGAATGAGCTATTTGGATTCTGCAATAATTGACAAACAACATCAGGGACGCGCCTTTAACAGGGGTATTCTGCATTAAAGCTTATCATTTAACTGAGAGTGCCATAGAGTATAAAATTTATAGCTGCACCGATTACAAGTAGCTCACTATAACAAAACGTGTACTTATTTTTACTATGAGAGTTTATGTAAACTCAAAACTTAACGCTTTTTTTAAAGTTTTTGGTTTTGGAGTGGAAGATCGACCTATCTCCGCAGCCAGTTCGAAAACGCTCTATGTCAGACAACATTTTTAAAATGCGCTACTGCAAAATTTGGTTGAAGAATGTCCTATTTAAAAATTTGGTTGGTGTTTGGACGAGCTTCTCCTCCAATTTGTGTGTTGCCTGCCGAAAGCGACCGCTCTTAGAAAATACCACGCACCTCTAACCACTCAGACACAGCGGCCGACTGTAAGAAAAATTTTGAAAAAAGTGCATAACATTCCAAGGTTAAAGAATTGTTTATTGAGTTACATTTTGGTTAAGAAATGTTAATAAAAATATATTTTAAAAAATTATAATTATACATTTCCAAATTGGGGTCCGGGCATCTTAAATGGTGGCTACCCTAACAACGGTAAATTACAAATATCTCGAAAACTTGTCATTTAAAAAAAGCAAACTCGAGTTTCGGAATCAGCGAACAATTTTACATGGGCATTGGATATTGGCGTCCAGTGCAAATTTTTGCTGTAAACCAGTGCTATTCTGCTTCAACTATTGAGTAGCGTCTAAAACTTAAAAAATTTCTTAGTTCAAAACGTTTTAGCTAATTAGCACAGTGACGGAATGAATTTCTAAAAATAAGCTATTTTCAGAAAAGAGTTTCCTAGAAACGCATCGATTTCCTTCCGTATTTGAATTACGTTATTATGAGTATGTACCTACATATATATACATATATTCAAGTGATTTAAGAAGAAAATTTTATTTGAAATATTCTAATACAATACGTACATGCACACACATTTACTTTACTTACATTGAAGTAAGCATTTAACGGCAATAGAATTGCAAAACGAATCTTTTGCTTACGCTTTACTCACATACATAAGTACATACATAGGTTGTATGTATGTATGTATGTTTGTAAATGTGTAATCTGCAGACTTAGTTCGTATTAGCATAGTTAGATATAATGGTTGCCAAGCGCACAAATGCGATTGTAAACGAGTAAGTACGAGTACTTGTATGACTGAGATTGTTTTGTACCATGCGACCCTCGGCCACGTAAGACCTCTACATTCAGATGCAACCACAATTTGCCTCTACAAAAGCATAAGTAAATTTGAGACAAGAAAAGGTTTAATTTTAAAATTGAATGCCGCTATGTGCTACTGTGCTTGTGTTCTTATCTTTTGGAGAGGAGGAAATAACTAAATAAATGTCTAAATGCGTGTGTGTCTGTTTACTCTTAAGTTTCTGCGGTTACTTTCCACTGCGGACTAAACTTAAACTGGTGGGAAAAATATGTTTCATTTGAGTATAATTCGATGAAAAGAATTTTCAGAAACTCTAGCTTTGTTAACTTACTGTACTACAGGTAATCAAATTATAAATAAGATTTATGCATAAACTTAGTTTGTTTTTATAAAGGAATAATATAAAATCCGTAAGGTTTTTGCGCGGATACTGCACCCGCAATTTAAAGCAAAACTTATTTAAGAAACGAACCAAATCAATTACGATTCACAATACGCAAATAGCGCGCTCTCAAACGGAACCAGTGCATTTTTTCACTGGGTACTGTTACTTTATTGCTGCATATTTACGCCAGTGAAGTACGTACGCAAAATGGGTTTACCCATTGAAAATGTTAAGTAAAAGGCTCCAAACTCACCCTGTAGGAAATTCGACTAACTATAAATGCACAAAAAGTTCACTATTTTTCAACTAGGCGTGACTGTGGCTCGTCTACTTTGTGTTGCACTTAACTGAATACTTTGCTTCAATTTAAAGAAAAGTACGGACGAAAGTCATCGGCTACTTCCTTGGGCTAACGGAGATTATGCCCCATCAATTACAACCTGTGGCTACTGACTCCGATATTTCAAAAGTGGTGAAGGAGCGCGAAGGAAGACCATCAACGTTTGTAGACGCCGAATTGGAAGCATTGTTTTTTTTTTAATAATTGTTTAATGAATTTTAGACTGCAATATCTATTGTTATATTATATTGTGTTTACAGTTAGTAATAAATGTGAAAATTTCTATATTTTGTTTTACTTATAAAATAACTAGATATATGAACAACACGTACTCATTCTTTTTTAAAGAATATAAAGGAAAATGAAAGTTTTCTTTAGTAACGCTATGGCGGTCTATTAGATATCACGTCGGTAGATACTTATGTAACTAGCAATAGCAATTTCATACCTAAAGGTTAAGAACGGCGTACCCGGATCAGCGACCACAAAGCTAAATATAAATTGTAGCAAAGTAATGCTCTGCATTTGGTGGGACCAGCAGGGTATCCTATATCATGAGTTCATGAAAAGTGGTCAAACGCTCGACGGAGCTCTTTACAGACAACAACTGATACGATTGAAGCGAGAAATTGCGGACAAACGGTCGGAATGGGCAAACAGACATGAGTAATTCATCTTCAAAAATGACAATTCGGCGGTTTATTTTGACTAAACAAGATGGGAGGGAAGTCATAACCCAGTCATCGTAAAGCCAAGACCTTGCACCATCAGATTGCCATTTTTCAAGGTCGCTACACTTAAATTGAATGTAAAAAAAAATTGGTTTGCCATATTCTTGGCCTCCAAGGACGAGCAGTTTTGCTGGCGAGAAATCCATGCTATGCCAGAAAAGTGTGGAAAAAGTTATAGCTAGCGAACGGTAATACTTTCATTAAAAAACTTTTTGCCAATTTTTCACAATAAAGTTTCCAAATCGAGGAAAATTCCTAAAAATCCGCTAAAAGCTATCCTCAAATTGTGGCCTTTCGATCGTCACCTGAAATAAGTGGCTATGAAATTGGCGGTCAGACTCTAAGAGTCAGGAGAAAAGACTGAGTGACCGACAGAGACACTATCTCCCTATACATATCGGATCCAAGATTGGATGTGGTGTGGGAGTAATGGTCGTCTCTGATGATCTCGGTGGTGCTCTGTCTCTACAATTAGGAAAGGATATAAGCATCTTCCAATCCGAAGTTCTAGGTAGTTTAGTAGACTGTAAAACTTTAGTTGGGTCCAAAAATAAACATCAATATATTCTGATATCCAGGCTATATTAGTATTCGAATAAAAAATTTCCGACAGGCCAACGAAGTCTATACATGTACGTACTTATGTACATATGTATGTACTTACAAACAACAATAACATACATTACTTTTGTGCGAAGATACTGAGAACGCAATCCTGCAGTTCTACAATACAAAAATCTAATGCCTTCATGGACGTCTTTTGTTTGTTAGTATTTGAGCTCTTGCGGTTGTGTGCCTGTGTGCAACAGTAAGCATTCGTGGGATTGTTAAATCAGTTATTTTTGAATACAACTAAGTTGCATTCAAAGTGCATTCAAACTTTCTAAATGCGTTTACGCTTTTAAGTAAAGTGCATTGCTTTTAATATGCGAAATAAATGTCTATTAAATTCAAATACATACATATGTACATGTAAATATAAATATGTAAAGAGTTTTACTCATGCCACAAGTAAGTGCATTAAATTAGAAATTCATACGAAAATAAATGTAGAATTAAATTCTTAGAGCGAATACAAAATTAAGCTAGTAATTTAATTAAACAAATAAAAAGTAAGAATGGGAAGTACTGCGGTTTTTTGATTCTTAAAAAAGAAAAACGAACAGTCCAGCGCCTTCGTCTTGGTCTGCAGGCTGTATCGGAGACACAGCCGCTAAATGGTTAAGAACACATCCAAGTCAAAAACCAAAGCACACACTAGGAAAAAATATGGATAACAAGAGCGCTAATAATATCGATAGCAAAATGGATAATAAAATCGATAAAAATATCGATAGCAAAATCGATAATGAAATCGATAAAAATATCGATAACAAAATCTATAAAAAATCGATTACACAATCGATTAAAATATCGATAACAAAATCAATAAAAAATATTATTATATCAATAAGTTCCGAAAATATCGATAGAAAAATCTACAACAGTATCGATAAAAATTTCGATAACAAAATCAATAAAAATATCGATAAAAACCCGATAACATATTGATTATTATATCGTAAGGTCCCGAGAATTCCGAAAATCTTAAAAATCTTGAAATAGTCCCCAGACTGAGTCTCTGTCTATATCGTTTTCTCATTATTACGTCTTCCTCTATCTTCATCTTTACTTTTATCGATATCCTCATCCTCATATTTTTTTATATTTATCTTTGTTTTTTACTTCTATGTTTTTCATATTCTTCATCTACATATTTCCCTTCACCTTTGCCTTTTTTAAATATTGCGCCATCTGTTAATCAAAAGCAGAAATACATACACACACATATTTTTTGTCTCCTTCTCTCACTTTCAACGCAAAATGCAATGACGAAGTGATTTTGTATGAAAAATTATTTATGCGCATATATTTGAATCAAATATACACATTTGGAAAATATCAACCAATACTTCCCATAAACCAAATCAAAGGAAAAATCTTGAATTTTTGATAAAAGAAAACAAAAACAAAATCATTCCAGCGGTTTTTGAGCATTTTGGAAATAAAAAACTTGCTAAAATGCTCAATATTTGTTGAACTTATATAAAATTTGCACACGATAATCTTCCTATTGCTTCAAAGAACCTATATCCCGAAAATGAAGGTTTAACCTGCAAATCGTAAGTTGCTAGAGAACTTTAAAGGCTCAGAATTTACCCCAAAATAAGCCAATATTTACCGTTGTTTCTACGACAGAAACCGAATTGGTTAATTACAAACATGAATTTGTCGATAGGTTTGGAATTTTATCTTTGAAACGCCACACTTTCCTTTCAAATCGCTTCATTGGTTCTCGTGCAGTAAGCGTTTTCGTAAAGCTCTAAAAATTACAATTACAACATTTGAGCATAGCCCCCATATCGAAACGTAAGACGTATTCCATGACAAAACTCTGAATACATGTCGTCCCAATTTGTATGTACATAATTAAGCATGTATGTAGGTAAACATTTTTTTTTTATAATTTTTAAGCAGTACAATTCCTTGTCGATACCTGGTTTTAACAAAATTAATTAAAGCTGTGCTTTACGGCAACTGGTTGAAATATTTCCTAGTGCATTGTTCCTTTTAATAGGATTTCATCTACCTACTATGTAGGAGGTTACTACAACTACCTAAGTAGTCTTGTTCATTTATCTCCCGCCCAGCAATTGTGCTTGCTTTAGGCCAGCTTAATGCATTGAATACGTTATGCACAAGCAATGTCAGCTTAATGAAAAACTGTCCATAAGTCGCAATTTCTCATTCCCACAAAGACGCACATAACAAAAACCCTTTTTAGTAAGCAAATGGAAACCAAAGTTGTACATATTTATAAATTAAAATTTGAGAGTTTGAACAAAAATAATAAAAATTCCACCAACTTTTCATCCCAATTCCAAGCATTTTTATTTAAATTTCTAGAATAATTCTCGGTATGTTTATAGCTTATTTAAATTCTAGCATAATTAAGTGCAAGTTTTAAGTTTCTAAAAAATCCATTGATTTTTGATAATTTTTTTTGCGTTTAATACTTTCAGAGCTGGATCGTTTCTGTTCCAAAGAAAGGGGAAAATAATTTTATACATATAAAATAAGTTCGAATTGGCAACCGCAATTTTTGTAAGCCAGTTGAAAGTAACCGTTATCGCAAATCGCTTCATTAGTTCTCTTGTAATAAGCGTTTTTGTGAAGCTCTAAAAATTACAACTACAACATTTGAGCATGGCTTCCATACAAAAACGTAAGACTTATTCTACGTCAAAAATTTGCCCGACAGGTGGCGCAGGAGTTAAGATATTTGGAAAATCCCTATCTATGGTCCGATTTGTTTCATATTTAGAACCTATAATACTTTAATAAAAAAATAGCTAAAAAAAATTAACCGTCGAGGTGCGGGGGTCGATTTTTCTTTTTTATGAACCACTTGTTAAAGCTTGCCTTAAGTTTATTTTACCCTAAATTTTTTAGATAAATTTTTGAAATCATAACTTTCTTGAAGTTAAAAAAAAAATAAAAATACTGGCGTAAAGGCGCGGGTATACTGAGTTGTGTGTGTGTTTAAAATTGGCTGTTGCACGGTGTGATATTCGGAGTGCATGGGTAGCATTCGAATGCTGGTGACTTAAATGCCAAACAAGTTGTGTGCATTAAAAATCACAAATTTATGCCTGAGTTAACAAATTTAGTAGTTAAAATTTACCTTAAAAGTTTGAAATTCACAACTGCACATATGCGCAAACATATTTACATACAAATATATGACATTAGGTCAGGTACGTAGTAGCCATGCCAAAGAAAAAATATTTTAAATTACCTTTTTTGAGCCATTTTCACAATAGGAAGTTATACAACATTTTGCACCTAACAACTGGATTTTAAAACAAGAACTGAAAATCAATTGCGATACTGATTTAGCTTTTAAGGAGCATATCCAGTTCTCAAGTAAAATCACAAGAAATATTTTTCATTATTTGTGGTGCCAGGAAAAGTACTTTGCGGTTGCTGTAAATTTTCTTGAAAAAACAAATATACGAGCAATTTTTGCTTAAGAGAGCTCTTAAGAGAGTTCTGGATACTAATTTAAGAAATTTTGAGTTTGAAAACCTAGTCCTAAAGAATATTGGCGGAAAAATATTTGAGATAGATTCGTTTAAAAAAAAACACAAAATCTCCTTCATAGCGTTTTTCTTACTTATGGCTTGATTTCAACTAGTCAAATATCTTTTCAAAGGTAATTTTTAGGGACAATGCTTAAAAGAATGTAAAAAATTCGAATTCTGTGATAACCAAATTCAGACTCAGCTTGAAAGAAATCTAAATATCAGCTGGTTCAGCCCAATATGATCTTTGAAGAAATTTATAACGCTGAGTCATCTTGAAGCAAGCTTCCAACCTAAAGTGGGACCTGCAAACTTTTTCTTCCGACCCAGCCTATTATACAAAAATATATATAATAAAATTTACGCATACATAACTCTTTTTGAATTGCAGATTTGTCACTTTTTTAAAAATTGCCATTATGGCTAGTTACTATGACGAACATATTTCTTCAATTACTTACTTCAATACCTATTTGTATGGATCTCCATTACCTAGCTAGTATCTACTTTCAATTATTTTGTTTATTTGTCTTCACATTTATGCTGTCATTGCTAAGCTCCTGCCATTTTATCCAGTGCAATTGTTGTAGTCAATGACTCTTTGTTTGCATTCATACTCGTCCATTAATTTGCGTAATTGTCCATTTTTACAGACACACATATGTATGTATGCATGTATGTATCTCTATAGCTTTGTGTTAGCAATTCTGTTGCCCAGTAATTACGATTAATATCCATGCACGTATGCACATATGTATGTATGCTGCTGTGTTAAATAGTAGCAAGAATCGAAGTAGCTTTTGAGATTATGAAAAGGTATGTCTTTTGTAAATAGACCGTATATATCTACAAATTTTTTTATTTTCCAATGGAGAAAACACAGATGGATTTTTATATACATATACACACATACACACATATATACATACGACATTATCCGTAACGGGGATTTGCTACAATCGAATCAAACGAGTCAAAATGTTTAAGGTGATTTAATTCAGAAAGTGTACCTAGGAAGGGGGCAAATTTCATGTAGCTAAATTTTGGGAAAACAATTTAAAATGGTAAAACATACGCCATACGTAAATTATGCTTCAGCTGCCTCCCAGTCACTGCTGAGCTAATGGTGGTTTCGATGGCCGAAGTGGGAGTGCTATAACTGGTTCCGGGCCTAGTTTGAGCCAACTGGTCAGATGTTTCATTACCTCACTCACTCACGAGTGACCTGGAACACAGAGTAAAGCAAGCTCCTAATGTTTACCGACATAATTTGGTCGAGACTTGCAGTGCCGAACTCATTTAGAAGTACTTAGACATAGGGCTGGCCAATACCTTAAGCGCAGCTTGGCTGTCACTGCAGGCACGTAACCTCCTTCCCCTCCGCCTATTTTCCACCATGTAGTCCATGGCATTGCAAATACCTCAGCCTGGGGGACCAAAGTACACTCCGCAAGACAAAAAGTAAAGCTTGTCCCCATTAACTTCGGTGAAGACCCCAGATCTCAGCAAAAGCTAGTAGTTAATATAACAGAGAGTAAGAGAAAGTGAGAAAATAGTTCAGTTACGTGAACTAAATAACACATGATTTGGTTAAAATAACATTATTTGGTTATAGTTACCAAATTATGTATGGAGAGAAATATATTAAGCTCACTTTTCTCTGAGTGTATATGGGGCGTTCCATACCGAAATGAAAGGGGTATACACTTCATGTATTTGATTTTTATCAAATTTTTTGGTTTGATGGATAAACATAAATAATAAATAAATATGAAATTTGAGTGTGATTAATAAATTTTTAAAAGCTTTACAGCTCAAAAAAAAATCGATTTAATAGTTTTTAAAATATATCGAGAACGGGGCGAGGAAAAAAATGTTAAAAAAAAAGTCACACATACACACACCGAAATTCTCTATGAAAATAAATATTTTTTAATTTTTTTTCTTGAAAAAAATTACACATACAATTTTTTTGATAAAAAAAATTTGTTTTTGAAAATAGGCAATCTCAAAAAATGTTGGAAAAAATCACAATGGTAGCTTTGAGTATTGCGCAATATTTAAGTATATGTAGTATTCAGTGTTGCCAGAACTTTTAGGACGAACCGGCTAAATTGGCAAATAAAACCGGCTAAAAACGGCTAAAATGTTTCAACTAAATTTCACATGTTTTATTTAAATAAATCACGAGTAAAAGGACCATTTCTTGGAGAGATTTTACAAATTCGAGCCGGACAAAATTTTGCCAGCAAGAATTTGCAATTAGGAAAAACATATGATTGTGGCACATGGTTGGATTTTTTGTCGACGATAATTTGAATAAACAAGTTCGTTAAATTTAAAAATTTACAAACTGGAGCGATTTTAAAATGAAAAATGTAAGTTAATACTTGTTTACTTAATTAATTTAGTTAATTCCAATGATTTGAAAGGTACTCGGCAAAAAAAAAACTGTATTCTTAATAGGAATGCAATCTCAGCCAGAGTCGATATAGTAAACCCGACAAAGAAATGCAACCGTGGACACTAGCTGGCAGAAAAACTTGCAAATTTGCGTTCGTACAGAAAATTGCAAGTTTCTCTACATGAGAGAGAATTTGGGAGCATTTTTTCTTACTATCTGATATTTTGAGTGATAATTCTCGCTGGATTTTCGACAACAAACCTATTGTCTTCCCTACAAGGCCTTTTCAGACTGACCGATTCTCAATACACTCAAATAGAAACCAATACACATAAAAAACGCTGTAAAAATTTCCCTTCAATTTTAAGGCAGTAAAACAGCGTCCTTAAGTTAACATCAACCGAGGCCATTTGTTGACAAGGTATGCAAAATTACAGTTACACAAAAGAACTGGTCAGATTTTTCAGAAATCCCTGCAATTCTGATGTAAAATATGATGCCAAAAGACTACAGATCTCCCATTTAGATGACCGGTCATATGACCGGCAGATGTCTCGTAGGATTCCCAGAGAGTTTTGATTTACATACAAATTTGTGCTCTTTTATTTTCGTTTTGACTCACTTCAGTGTTGGTTCCTTTAATTCAAGTTGGCATTCGGTTTTTGGAATTTAAAAAAGTTCTCAGCAAAAAAGTTTGTTTAAAAAATACATATGTGTACATAGCGCTTGATCAGTTATCAATCATATCAAATATATCAATTTTTCCCTTACCTTAAACCTTTGGGAGTGGGCAAAACTGATGTTTTGTAATCTAGGCAGAATTGAATATGCGCTATCTGGGAAGACAATATCTACATGTAATATTTATACTGTTTGTTGGCACTATATCCAAACACAAACGCATCTTAAGTGTCTTAACAGTGAAACAATTTCTTATTTTCTAAGTTTGCGTATAAAACTTCACACTTAAAATTAAGACATTTATAACAAACATTTTATGAAGAAAATCCCTTCTTCGTTTAAAATAAAAATAAGCGAAATCGGCCCAATTCCATACCACCCTGCCTGACATGAAAATTATCTCCACGATAAGGCTAGTAGCCATTTCTAACAGATTTTGGGTCGCTTAGTCAAAAATGGACTTTAAGAAAACATGGCAAATAGCAAAATCGGCTAAAAACGGCTAATTTTTTTCTGCAAAACGGCTAAAAAATCGGCTGCCGACTAAATCGAAATTTCTCCGGCTGTTTGCTATCACAACCGGCTAAATCTAGCCGGAAAACGGCTAAAATGGCAACACTGGTAGTATTACTCTACAATAATTTGAGTTATGATTTTTTTTACACCGAAGTTGAGTAAAATACAAATTTAAAATTTTTTAAAACTTTTTAGACTTTTTTTAGATTTTCTGAAATTTTTTTTAGATGGCATATTTTCAAAAACTATTTTTTTTTTATAAAAAAATTTGTATGTAAAAATTTTTTTTCATGAAAAACATATTTCTTTACAAAGAGAATTTTGATGTTCTCGAGATATTTGGAAAATTATTAAATCGATTTCTTTTTCTTTTTGTGCTGTAAAGTTTTTAAAAATGTATTAGTCAAGCTCAAATTTCATATTAATTTATTATTTATGTTTATCCATCAACCTTAAAAATTCGAAACAAATAAAACACATGCAGTGTGAACCCCGTCCATTTTGGTATGGAACGCCCCGTATATATGTACTATACCTAACCTCAGCTAGTGCGCTTTGCTGTTTTTATTCTTTTTGTGGAATCCGCGTCTTTGTTCTATTAAATTTTGGAATGAAATTTGTTACCAAAGTACTTAACTCTAGAATCCATACCATCTTCGCTGTATCTCAAAGCTGTCCTTTGTAATTGTATACGAAATTAGACAACTTTTCAGGGCAAGCATATGAACACTCGAACCAGTGCATTAAATCTCTTAGTCCTTTTTTTGTCCCATAGAACAATCATTTGGAAATCAATACAAAAGTCATAAAGGGATTTTATCAACTCAATGGGAGTGCTGTACTTTGTGCCATCCTATGCTTATGCAATTGTATATAAAAGGAATCAGTTAATCATTTGCCTTCCGAGTGCATTCGCAACGATAAATGAACACATGAAGTGCCTGCCAAACTCTGCTGCACATTTACTTCTAATAGTAGTCTTTGTATGTGTTAGTGTGAGTCCATGACTCATGACTTAAGTGGCAAAGAACATTTGCCTTGCCGAGTTGATGAGTTGGCATTAAACTTATTCGTTTTATATGTTGTTGCTGTTGTTGCTGTGGTGCAATGGCAATGCTTGATTGCACTAATGTGCGGTTCATTAACCATTAACGTTGACCGCAAAGCACGGCAACAAATGCATGGAAATAGAGAAATCTATATAAAAGCCGACAGTGGGTACATTTATGTATGCACATACATATGTATGTGCGAAAAGTACTGGCTAATGCCATAAAATTGAATTAAGCGAAGTAATTAGCAATAGGGAGTCGGAGGCGGCGTTGCGTCGTACTGCTTGCTGTAGCTATGAAAATAGCTGAAGCCGAGCCCAGTTGAACAGCGTAAAGTCGACGGCAGCTGGCTAGCAAACTGCCAAAGCGTCAAAGCACCGCATGCAATGCTTCAGTGGAGTGCAAATCGTAAGAAAAATCGTAAAATCGCTACGGAATCTAAAACTTTGATGTCATTAATAAGGAAAAGTTTGTCTGCCGGTGCAGCGCTTAAAATTTCGTTTTGTTTTTGGTTTTATGTGAGGTTTTCATTTTTATTCTCTCTGTTTTTTTTTTTTTTGTTTGTGTTGCAGATGGCTGGCGGTTGAGTTCAGTCGCTTTGCTAGGTATTTTAAATCACTTTAATTTCAATGTTTTTTTTTTTAATTTTTACTTTAATTCTTTTTTAGTTTGTTACTCGTGCCGGTCTTTTGAGTTGCTAAATTAGCTAGGTGGAAAAGAATTGCGATAAAAATACGAATTATCACCAAAAATTTATGTGACTTCAAATAAGGTGCAAAAGTTCGTTGTAAAATATGAGTCTGCGCTTTGCGATTTTGTTATTTTTGTTTTGGCAAAACCCTTTGTGCTCGTAAAGGGTAGGTCAATAAATTTCTTTAGAGTGAATTTAAAATTAACTAAAATTTTATATTGTTTCAAGGGACCAATTATTTTATTGGTATTATTAGCAGGGAATTTAAAATATTTTTTTTTGTAAATAAAAAAAAATCGTGCGAAAATAAAAAAGTGTTAATGTTCAAATTAAAAGTTTGTCTGAGATTTGCCGTAAACATAATGATGAAAAAAATTCGGTGATATAAAAGCTTCAGCGTTAAGCACATTCTGGGCCCGCCAAGACAACCTATCTTCCTAAAAGTACATCTAGCTCTCCATGATTAGCGGGGCTTTAGATTAGTGCGTGCACCAGCTTAATATTCCCTATTGACTGAAGTTACCAAAGTTCTCAGTAATTTCCACGAGTATATAAATAACATTATGTATGTAAAAAACTCTTTCCAAACAATTAAACATCATACTCCTGTAATGCTTTGCGAGCAGAACCGCGAATTGAAAATAAAATATTAGACTTTGTTGACTCTAAGATGTTGTATGTATGTTCAGGCATAAAATTGGATATGAAATTATGTAAAAAGAAAATTTATTTAACATTTTCGTAAGTGCCAACAGATTTTTGTGACTAAATTAGGGAGGATCAGTTGAACAAAAAACTTGCACTTTATTATACTAAAATTTATTGGGCCACAAAACTGCACTCAAAATAATTAAAAAAAAAAAAAATCTAAAAATTTTTAAATTTGTAATGTACTCTTTTTACTCAACTTCTGTATAAAAAAATGCAAAATTCAATTTTTTTATAAACAAATTTGTAGGTGAAAAATTTTTAAAGAAAAAATTAAAAAAATTATTTATTGTCATAGAGAAATTTGATGTGAGTATGTGTGATTTTTTTGTAATTTTTTCCTCGCCCCGTTCTCGAGGTTCTTGGAAAACTATTAAATCAATTTGTTTTTGTTTTTGTGCTGTAAAGTTTTTTAAAATCAAGCCCAAATTTCATATTTATTTATTATCTATGTTTGTTCATATACTTTAAAAATTTGAAACAAATCAAACGCATGAAGTGTGAACCCCAACAGTTTGGTTTGGAACGCCCCATATATTGAAATTTATAGACAAATTTCTTGATACAAATTCAATTTTAATAGATAAGCTACATAAAAATTTGTAGCGATATCTATTAAAAAATTGTGAAGATTTTAACAACAAATAGATGGTGAACCAAAGGCTTAAATCAGTAGGTATTTCCGCTTTTCGGATAACTTTAAAAGGCACAACAAAAAGTGTATTTAAGGGGAGTTTGGGGTTATAAAAAACTTTTTAAAATTTTTATTTTTTGTTTAGTTAAAACTTGAATTAGAACTCCGTTATATTGTTGAAAAGACAATTTGGGATACTAATAATCCTTCTAAGATTCTGTCGTCTTAGAGTATCCCCTTATTTTACCAAATTCTATAAGCTCTATTACTAGCCGATGCATTTTGTTTCCTCGAAATGGTAAGGATATAAAAGAAAAGTCACAACGAATATTTGAACGGTGCTCATGTTCAGGCGAGAGACATAAGCTTCCATGATAGTAATGAAAAACAAAATGCATGCTCTCCACACAAAGATACTCGCCTGCCATGGCGTATGAGTAACAAAAATGTCTAGTATCTAAATACTTACACATACTCAAATATATACATACATATATCAAAGTGATTGGCTGGTTAGTTGTAGTACTTCCCATGTTGCCACTGAGGTGCCAATTAGCCCATAAAAATCATGATACTGTGCTAAGAAAGTATTTCGGGTAATCCAGAAGAACTATTTTAAACAAATTCACTTTATTTTCCGGTAAATAGGTAACTACTAAATCGGCGCACTAGAAATTAGTGAAAAGTCGCACAAAAAAATTGTCTCTTCGAAACAAGAACATCGATATAATAGTGTCATACTTTAAGAGACGAAAAATGTAGACAGGCGACCCACGGTTCGGTGGAATATTTAGACATCTTTTTCGAAATATCCATGGAAAAGTAGGTACTTTAGCCTCAGAGATAGATGGCGAACTTTTTTTGCCCTACCAAGGTTGGTACGGTCTAATGTACACAAAAGCATATCTTCTGGCATGCATACTTTGAGGCGTTTTGACAGTTTGCACACAATTGAAATTTCTTGTTTGAATATCTTCCACTTAAATGCGCTTAAATGAATTTTCATGCGTACAAGTCATAAATAAAATTGATGCGTTACAAATCGCAGCAACAGCGCAAAAGCACGCATACGATTATATGTATATACTTAAATACATATTTATGGCTGCGCGCTAAAGATTTGATGCTTTGCCATCATTGCATGTTAAACATATGAGAAACTCATGCAAAATATAATTCACATTTTCTTAAAATGTGCGCTAACTCGGAATTTATAATTTTTGAGATTATTAACGTATTCAAAAGTGGAATAAATAAGATGTTATATATTAATTTGCACAATTAATAAAAGGGCAAACAATTTTTTGTTATAATTTTCCATAAAAATAACATATGCTCAGAATCGGTGTTTTTGTGTCTCTCTGATAAGTGCTAATATTCATGTTAATCCACTTTTGAAGAACGTCTGCGGAATGTACATACATACATAAATAAATATGCACATTTACATATGTATTATGCATAAAAGACAAATAACTCATGTGCTGCCAAGAGCCATAAGGATAGAGAGGGAGGGAGAAAGTGCGAAAGAAAATAAAAGTGGGAGTGAAGGAGTTAAGTTCGAAAACATTTACTCATGCATCCGCTAGGATTTGCGTATTTTTTCACTCACTTGCGCACATTCAGTGCCTGCGAAAAAATTTATGACTCGACTATTAAGTGTGAATTAAGTTCGAATTTTTTATCACAACGATTTTATTACTTCACAGCAACAGCGCTACTGTCGCATATGACATTTGAATCGCGTGCGCCACAAGTGCACAAATTGTGAAATTTACAAATGGAAAATTTCTGAATCTATAAATATATGTACTAAAATTGTAACATGCCGATGTCCGTACATTATAAATATTAAAGAAAATTTAATATGGGGGGTCTTTATTAGAGCAACAGACGCCAAATCAACAACTTTTAAAATTTGTGTCTGACTGTATGTTTGTACGCGCATCACTCGATAGCTAATGCATGGAACCGAATGTAGTTTTCACCGATGCACTGCCAAAGATCTAACTTAAAATATAAAAGAAACAAATATTAGAAAGTTGCCACCTGTTCGAAAATTGCAGCCTATGTAAATTGACAAGATAAAGTAAATATTGCAACATGGCTGTCAAAGGAAGGAGGTTCAAAACGGCTTACAGTCGAAAATATCTTTGTGGTAGGTTTCCACCTGTTTGAAAATTTTAATTTAATGATAAATGAGAAGTCGATTAAGCTATGTCTGTCTGTCCGTCCGTCCGTCCTTCTGTCCGTGTACATGATAACTCGAGCAAAAATTGAGATATCTCAACGAAATTTGGTACGTAGGTTGCCCTTTATCCAACATAGGTTGGTATTGAAAATGGGCGAAATCGGGCTGTAACCACGCCCACTTCCCATAGAACGGTATATTCGAAAAATGCAAAAACTGCGATATTTCAGTAAGTATTAGATGCAAATTGTTAAAAATTCATATGTGAAGTAGAATTATGTTAGAAAATAACATTGCTATGAAACTTTTGGAAAATGGGCGTGAACCCGCCCACTTATGATGAAATGCTGTATCTCAGTTGCGGCTTCATCAATCCTTACCGAACTCGGTACGAGGCTTGGGTAGGATCTAGCTAAGAAATTTGTTGAAAATCTTTGAAATCGGGCAATAACCACGCCGACCTGCCATATAACGGTAATTTACAGAAACACGAAAACTGCGATAAATCAGCAACTACTGGAGCTAATTCACTTAAAATCCATTATTGCAATAACCACTTAGCAGAAAATTAGAATATTTTAAATGTCTGGATAATGGGCGTGGCGCCGCCCACTTATGACCACCAAAGTGTATCGCGGTAACCGATTTATCAATTTCCACCATACTTGGTGCACTTAATAACCTTGGTACGGAAAAGCAATTTGTTGAAAACTATTGAAATCGGCCTAAAATTACACCGGCTTCCCGTATAACGGTACGTTTCAAAAATACAAAAACTCCGATATTTCAATAACTGAGGGCGCTAATTTACTTCAAGTTAATATTTACAATACTCTTCTAACAATAAATAAGACTGCTATAGACTTTTGGGGATTGGGCGTAGCACCGCCCACTTGTTAACTACAAAGGTGTACCTCGGTAAACACTTAATCGATTTGTACCTAACTAGGTTCAATTATATCCTTAACTCTAGCTCTGCTTATTATCGGAAACGTTTGAAATCGGGTAAGGACCCCTACTTGTCGTGCAAAGGTAGTTCAAAGAAAGTTGAAACGACGAAATAAGATAATTACCAAAGTCTGATTAATGATTAAGGAGTTTCAATTATTTCCCTGTTTTTATATTTTTGTGAAATAAGAGTCTTGGAAAAAAAAAACAAAAAATGTGAAATATTTCTAGAATGTTACTATTAGGTGAAAAAGGATTTTTTATTCAAATAGCTTATTTCTCCAAAATTGTTCAAATGGCATATATGGGAAATTATTGCTGAAGAAAGAATAAGCAAAAAGCCTACCACTAAAAAAAAACCATGACATGAAAACATGAAAAATGCCATGAAGAAGTTGGAGAAAACATCAACATTAGCTGATATTATAAATGAGATTCAAAGTGCATGCATTTCATGTTAAAAATCAATACAATGCTTATCGGTTAGTGTACTTTTTTCTAACAGTTTTTAAACTTATTTAATCATTTAACTTACTTTTAAAAAGCGAAGTTCTGGAAAATATTTTACAAAATGCAAAAATAAGAAAAAAATATTAGCATTTGAAAAGCCTGAAAGCAGTTTCGAATCTTGCACAAGTTTTCACGTTGGTAAACGGTAAAAAAATACTTGCCTTGTACACTTTGTTTGGAAATTACCCTTATACAAAATTGTTTCCATTTTTGAATGCGAATCTTTTTCTGCCTGGGGCTATTTCAAAAAGCTTAAGTGTTTTTTGTCTTGGCTGCTTTTGTTTATCGACCACTTGTGCTACTGGCGAGGAAAACTGAAGTTAAAATTTCGTATAAAGATTTATGCGTCTGAGCAAGTGAAAACGACAAAAAAACGAGTTGAACTTCTGATGAATGTTCAAAAAAAAAAAAAAAAACAGAAGCTTTTTATATACTTAAATGCATATGTTCTTTCACCTTTCCTTTTGCTGGCGACATTGAAAATCTATGCGCAAATAAATCTTTTTAAACCTTCTTTAATGCTTTTTGAAATTGTAAGAAGACACGTTTATAAAACCTGATAGCCCAACAAATCTAATTAAGATTTGATGTCTTTGGATATCTTTATTTAGATTGGCAGACGATTTTTGCACCTATCATGGTTGATAATATTCCCTACTTTGTAGATAGATAAGTAAATTTAAATATCGTTATTTGACTATGCACAAAAATATTATTTTATTTCTTTGAACACTAACTGATAATTTAAATTTTTAAGGGCATGCAATGCAGCTTAGCAACGCGATAATATTGAAAAACACACTTCCATACAAAAAAAAATTTCGAACATACATACTATGTATGTAAATATATAAATACTTTGTATGCAAAAATGCCTGACACCCTTCAGTAAAAAAATTATTAAAAGTCAACGGTATTTCGTAGCCTCTTGAATCTTAAAATTTATTTTACTAAAATTAGTTAGCCAAAAAACTGCATACCATTTTTTTTCTGGAAATTCCACTTACAAAGTCTGAAACTTTAATTAAAAATTGTTGAAGAATTTTTCACAACGTTTGATATTTTGATTTATATAGCTTTTGTTATATGTATAATGAGCTATTTTTATAAAAAAATAAATGAAAATTTAACAAAAAAAGGAAGATTGTCAACGCTGATCCGAATGTTGATATGCTCTCACTTTGTCGCGGGCTGTATGTACTTAAACTTGTTTGCTATTTAGCTGCGTGACAAAGAAAAATGCTTAATTTTTTGCACAACAAAATAAATAAATAAATAAGTAAACCAATGTCAAAATTAAAAGAAATAAATCCGCAATGTCCGACAACCCATTTCAACGTTCAAAGCCAAAAGCGAAAGGAAAAGAAAATACTAAGTAAACAAACTGCATAATTAATTCATTAACTGGCGCCAACTAAGGGTGGGTAACTCTGTAAATTTTCGTGTGCTGACTCAGTAACTCCAACTCACTTTAATGAGTCAGCACAGTGAGCTGGCACAAGTGTGCTATCGCACAATTGGTATGTACATCGAAATTATTGATGATGTTAGTAATCGAAATCGATTTAGAAAAGGTTATCCTTAGCTTCTGTTCGTAGCTGGCCGGAAAAGTTTTACAAAGCTGATTTCAACTGGTGAGTTCATTTGCAAAATAATTCCCTACTTAGTGTTGCCTGAGAGTTGTCACATAAGAATCTGTTAAATGGGCTATGCATGTAAGCGGTTACCCAACGCATAGCACTTCACATGTAGAATTCTGTTTGGTTTTGATTTTTACGTAAAAATGGTATATCAGTGCAAGTATGCATAACTTGGCTATTCGCCTTGCTTCTTTTTAAATTTGGTAGTCGTATATTCAATTGATGGTTAGTCTAGTGATGCCATCTATTATGGTACTCTTTGGAAGATCGTATTAGGTTCATTCCTTTTTTTTTGGACTAAAATCTGAAAAGTGTCAAAATGCCAGAGCGTAAGCAAAATGCGCTCGCTAAAAGAGAGTAACAGGAAAAGTAAAGGAACGCAAAAAACCAAATTTTTAGTCCAAAGAATGGCAACAACAAAACTAACGTCAAATAAGAACAGAAATGTATGTACAAAACACATTCACACAAGCACAAGCACAATAAACACTTGCTATATCAATTATTTTTTGCCTCCTTCCAATTTCAATTCATTTCTTGTACTTTTTAGATTATTCTCACTTTTAGCGTATTCTTTAATTTCCGTTAATTTAAATTCAGTTGAGTTTGACACTTTTCAGGATTTTGCCAGAAAAAATTCTTCTGACTAAATCTGACTACTTCGGACTGATGAGAGTCGCTCTCACTGACTGTTGCTCTCTCATTTTTGCTGTCATTTCCGAAAGGAACGCTTTTTGGACTAAATCTGACTACTTCGGACTTTTTCTGACTATTTCTGGGAGATAAGGAACGCGCATATTGTGTGAATGTGTGAGCTCATCAATTGAGTTACCACATCGACACAGTTCTAAACAATGCAAGCCGCACCGAGCTATGCAAGTGTCAGCACATCAACTGAGTTACCATATCGACTCTGTAGCACACTGAGCTATACATTGTCAGCACATAAACTGAGTTACTGAGTTACAAATTTTTTCAGAGGTGAGTCTGAGCGTGCGGCACAGTTCTAAGAGTCAGCACAGTAACTCAGCACAGTGCTGAGTTACCCACCTCTAGCGCCAACTGCTGAGGTTTTCATGCAAATGCAAACAAACACTCACTCGCCACTCACTTGTACTCACATATTTAATTACTTACACTCACTCATTCCACTGTGCCAGCGACTCAATCAACAGTGACAATGAAGCGGAAACGAAAGCTATCCGGAAGTGAGTTAAGGCGCGAATAAACTTAATTTAATTTGAAATATTAAGCAAATAAGACAGCGAAAGGGTGGAGTAGTGTACAACAGTTTGCAGGGTTTGCCAATGAAAAAATAAAGAGAATGAAACAAAAACGGTGTGAGTTTAACTAATACCGATTTCATTTCTACCGAAAATTGCAACCTTCTCTTTGCCCGCCCGCTAAGAAGAGGGCGATGAGAAGGCAACATTTTTTTGTAGCAACGAAATCGCCATCAGATTTGAAAGATTATGCGCTGAAGCCGTGATGTACATACATACATGTACAGCGCAGAAAAAATGGAAAGAAATTTAAATTATGCTACTTGTCATTGGCTGCTGTCGAAATTTAGCGGAGCAAAGGAATTAGAGGGAATAAAGAAATAAAAAAAGTGTGTAAAAATAGCCCTAAGGGAGACGTGAAAAGTGATTGAAAGTGGGCTACAAACCCATAGACTATAAAAAAGTTTGAATAGGAATAAATTAAAATTGCGAATTTTATATACTTTTTGTCTTAATTATTTAATCTCCTAACAGAAAAAGAAAAACAAGAAGTTGTGTGTGCATACAAATTGAGACAGCTATGCCCATAACTTTTCCTTTCTTATAATGCCAGTCAGTGCCAGTTTGTATCTTTCACTTGCTACTACTAAACTCAGTAAGCGGGCGGGCCACTGGTAATCGGCAAAAAGCAGACTTTTCGACTTTGCGTTTGTAATTTATGTAATTTACATTATTATTTAATGCGCAATGCGCTAAATGTTAATTGTTGGGTTAATTTATGCAATTTCATGTAATTTTTCACCACTCTGAAGTAAGCAAATTGGATTTGTGTGAGTGGCGGCGATATCACAGTGAGGCTTGTGTTAGCTGCCATTGTTGCCGAATTTGACTAAAAACGACGCCTTGTTTGTTGCCTTGCCGACAGCCGCATATGCTATAAGTAACACTGGTCTACAAGGGTTTTGCGAATAAGACGGGACCTGGTGTTTCCGAACGGATTTTTCGTGCTGAACACGAATCTGGGGTCCAAAACTTCCCATCACGTCACGTTTTCGAGAAAAAAGGGGTTGAAACCCCTAAAAACAGCGTTTTTGGCCATTTTTGAAAAATTGTAGAGCTGAACCCTGACGTGCTACAAACTTTGTATATGTCAGAAATTAAAGGCTAAATCGTGCCCTTTCGAATGAGCCCTATGCCGAATTAATCGCATGCACCCTTAGATCAGGGGGTGTATTTGTGTCTAGGAGTCCAATTTTTATATCCACCATATTCGACCCGTCATCTTAAATTTTTAAAATTTCGTAATCAGCGACTTTTAATATAGTTAAAACCTTGGCATTATTAATTTTCTATGATCGTTTAAGATTAAATTCTTTCTGTGATCAATTTTTCCTGCACCCCTAAACACAAATACACCCCCTGCTTTAAGGGTGCACGCGATCAATTCGGCATAGGGCTCATTCGAAAGGGCACGGTTTAGCCTTTAATTTCTGATATATGCAAAATTTGTACCACGTCAGGGTTCAGCTCTATAATTTTTCGAAAATGGCCAAAAACGCTGTTTTTAGGGGTTTCAACCCCTTTTTTCTCGAAAACGTGACGTGATGGGACATTTTTGACCCCGGATTCGTGTTCAGCACGAAAAATCCGCTCAGAAACACCAGGTCCCGTCTTATTCGCAGAAAAAAAGTTGAAATTTGTAGACCAGTGTAATTATACAAATTTGTTTTGACAGCGAATAAAATACTTGTTTTATTATGCACTTCGACGATGTAATTGTTTTGTCTGTTCACTTGCTGCCTGCCCCCTTACATCCGCTTGGCACAACTGTGGCTGTTGTTTTTGGGCATTTAACTGTGATTGTCGACGAACGATTGCCACTTTGATTACCATTTTGATTTCATCTTTGTTTTTCCTTATGTACTGCGATTAAGCTTTGTTGAAATTTTGCAGATATGTACTTGGATTTGCGTCTTTTCGTTTAGTTTTGTTTTTGCTAATTGATATAATCTTACAAATGGAAGGGCTAATGAATTAATTAAGTTTAAGACGGACATCAATGGTTTTGCAGCATGCATCTAATTTTTCTTCATTGGATTGCTAGAAAAAAGTAATCCTCTTGACAAGCAAAGATGATAGAGGCAATGGAAATCGGGAACTAAGATATTAACTGTTCGAGTTGCATCTCTTGCACATATATGTATATATGTATGAACTAGGTTTATTGCACAATCCCAATGGATAAGGTCGAGTGGCAAGTTGGATTGTGAATAAATAATCTGAAGCGAAAAGAAATTAAAGTTGAGGAAATAAGGGGAAGGCCAGTGCAGTCAGGCCGATTCAGTCATTTCCTTCTGTTACCGCTCGCAAGCGTACTTTTCATTTTCAAAATAGCCTGTAGTCCTCTAAAATTCTAAATATTTATTGGATGGGAATCGTTTGATAATCTTGCTAAAATCTCAATGTATCTATCTGCGCCGCCTTCTGACGAATCAAGCAGTAAAGTTTCACTGCGATAACAATAGCAGAATTCGAAACAGAAGTCCACAGAGGTCACTCCTTGCAACGATGTTTTCGACCACAATAAATTTTAGCCCAGATCACAGCATCCGTGATACTCTATTTCAAATTAAATTTTAACTCCGGGCCGCGTAAAACTATCGTTCGATCACGAATCATGCAAAGAATGCGTATCTGACACAAATGGGAACACAGCGAATACATTCTCAGTCATTTGAATAGAATATCTACCCTTTTGATCCTTAGTATGTACAGTTTTCCTTTTTTTCCTTTAGCACATTTTACTTGTAGGTCAGGTTAAGTTAGGTTGATGTGGCAGTCGGTTCAAATTACTAACTCACTTAGACCTTTTGAACCTCTGTGACTAATTTTCAGATAACCATTTTGATACTCTTATACAGCATAGGATTGGCTTTATTCCTACGCATGGTAATTCTAAGAGAGCTAAAGAAGGGCTTATGGGGCTATGGTTTCTTCCTCTTCCTCATCTCTGCAACTTTTACAATATTCGTGGGAGAATATTCATAGAATATTTGTTTAGAGAAGATATTAATCGTAGTCCTCGTTACGACATGCGTACTAAGGTACGCAGTCCTAGTTCCTTGGAGAAAACTCAGTAGCCAACCGTATTGTCTAGCTTGGATCCATCCGTATAAAAATTTAATTCCTACCTTCTCCATGGTCTTAGTGTTTGCCATTCTCTTCTTGACGGGATGCTCGTCTTAAAGAGCCTATCGAAGGTTGGTTTAGGGGCGAAGTAGTCCACTTATTGGTCGCGACTACCCAGAGTGTGAAGTATAGTGGCGTATCCGAACCGCCGAACGTATTTAAAAAACATGTCAATAAGAGTAACTGACCTAACTTCCACGGACATAAATTCCATGGGCCCGTGGAAGTTATTTCAGGCGTAATTTCTACAAAGATCAGACATAAATTCCACAATAATTAGATCACCAGAGAGGG
>NW_023460535.1:31638-35426 GCF_013731165.1 Rhagoletis pomonella | reverse complement strand
GTATGCCAGATTATATGCATAAGCTTTGCCGTCTGTCACAGCTTTTACACTACTTCATTTTATTCCTTTGATTGTACAGGTTAAATAAAAGCTTGTTTTTAAAAAATATTTTTTTTACATTATTTTATTTTATAATTTTTAGTCCATTTATAAAAGCGTTGTATATTAAAAAGTGTTATTTTATTTTATGTACAAAATTTTGCAATAGATATTAAAATCTGTCATCGTGATTGGAACTATGCTGAACATTTCAAGTCTCTAACTTGTCGGGAAATCCGTTTAAAATCGATTGGAAATTTCCGCGATTTGCGCGGGATGACCAAGTTAAATAAAAGTTTATAAAAATACATATGAAAAAAAACCGAAATAATGACTGAAAACCGCAATAATGCATATTAGAAAAACTGAAATTATGCAAATGCACACTTTTGTTTGAAACCCGAAATGATGCATATGAGAAAAACGAAGTAATGCATACATGCACAGTTTCGGTTCAAAACCGAAATAATGCATATGAGAAAAACCGAAGTAATGCATACAAGCACCGCTTCGTCTCCTCAAAACAGAAACTAGGCATATGACAAAAACCGAAATAGTGCATACATGAAAACGAACTTTGTTCGTAACAGTAGCGAATATGCCAAGTTAGAACACAGTCGGTTGCTTGATTGAACTCAAGTGCCTTTATTGTTTTAATTGTTACCTTTTTATACAAATTAAATGCTTACGTAGCTAATAAGAAAATTAAATATTAATATTGCATTGGCTTAACTCAACAGGGTATTAATTTTCGCTTTCATTCTGTTATGCGCAACATAGAATATTCCTATAGCCTTTGGCATGTGTCAATATACAGCAACCAACACAGTCTCATTTTGTCGTGGGAATAGTGCGTCGCTCTCAGTTATGGTTGCCACGTTTTTATAAATGTACTAAAACTGGCATTTTTCGTGCATGTGTCTTTTGCCCTATTTTGCTTATACGCATAGTGAAATAATGAATCGTGGAAGTTTTTAGTAACTAATACTATTAGTTTACAGAAACTTTTCCATACGAAAAATGTAATACTTGCCGATTGGATGGTTCATTAACCGTGCTGAGTAACTGATGCTTAGCCCTCTTATTTCCTCATGCACCGTATTTACATTAAGATCTTTGTAGATATTCGTACATTTTATTGTACAAAATTTAAATAGGTTTAACTCATTTCTTTAATACCTGGACACAATTTTATTGGAATCTAATCATTGAAATGCTGTCCGGCCAGATGATTTCGGTGTTTAGATTTTATTATTCATATAAATAGGAATTTAGTGCAAAAAATAGAATATAACTTATAAATATTATTCACTAAGTATTTTTGCGTATAAACCAGCATTAAAATTTCTATATCGATTTCTTTAGATAGACACAAATTATTCTAAAATATGGCATGCTATTTGTGCACTTTTTTATAAAAATCACGGAACTTATTACAAAATTATTGAACGTTGGTGAGCAAGCTGCTCATTTTATATTTTTTTTTAATTTGTCACGGCATGCGAAATACAGTTTGCTTATATTAAAAATACGTAGGCATAACCGCATAACCGATATTGCGGCTTGTTGAAAGTTCTTTGAACAATAAACTCTAGTTCTTATATAGGGTCGCACTATTTTGTGTTTGAATCGTCGCAAATGCATGCAAACACCAATCTAAGAAAAACACACCACTTTTTGCTTTGGGGATTTTTTGTAAATTTTCTACTCAAAATGTGGCAAGCGCGTGCTAAAATTACGAAGAAAAACAATCCACAGCCGAGCATGATGTTATATGGTAGACAGACGGAGAAAATTAATTTGAATTAATAAGCATAAATGAAAATTAAAATTTTACCCTTACAGACGGCAGTAATGCGAATAAACCAGCCGCAAGGTCGTGGGTTCGAATCCCACGGCCAGTATACTTTTTTTTATTTATTTTTCATTCTTTTTTTATAAGTTCTATATTTTTTTACGTTACTTTCAGTTAGTTGTTGTTGAATTTTTAACAAAATTCATCTTTAAAAATTAAAATTAACTAATAGTAAATTAAGAAATGTGATATAAAATAAAGCAAATGAAAATAAAATAAGGTAAAATTAAATATATAAATAAAATAAAATAAAAAATATAAAATAAATAATAAAAACAAACAATTTTTCGCAATCGCTCCAACCGAGTATCGAACCTGGCAGCTACTGACTTGTAGCTCGCAACTCTCACCACTCGGCTACCGCGTACGCGAAACTCGACTGCTTCGTTTGCTTACTTGTACAAAAGACAACAACTGGCCGTTTTTACCAGTGTTGTCATCGAAAATTCCCCGGATCTGAGTTAATTCCCAAAAATTTCGTGCATTTGTTCGGCTGCTTATGCTCATTTTAAAGAGGAAAATGCATGAGTTAAAGTAAATTAAGGCTGGTTATGCAAATAATCGAGCCCGTTTGTCTACCGTATTACCTTGGTGAAATCTGCAAGCAGACTTAATCGAATTTCGCTGCTTTGCTTCTGTGTACGTATCAGACATCTGCAGCGGGTGCATGATTTTCGTGTATACTCGATCATCTAACAAAACCCGCTTTGCATCGTTCTCTGTATACGAGCAGAAGTATTGTTCGTTATCGACTGAGCTCAAGACGAACATGTTGGCCACAACACCCGATTGCTTTTCATACATACTTGATTGGGTTCGGGTTCTTTGCAGCTCAATATACCCGGGTGTTCGAGTTTCAACCCGAGTGTGCACAAAATTTTCTTGATTGGCTTATGACGTTTTTGTTTCTACAAAAAATGTTGCCTTCTCATCGCGGTGCTCTTAGTTTTTGTGCGTAGAGGGTAAAGAGAAGGTTGAATTTTTCGGTAGTTTGTTTAAGTGTACATTTAACCATTTCTTATATTTTTGCTCATACAAAACGCGGCATCACGACGCCTACATCCATTTAGGTATAAATGTGTGTAGATCGGCAATGCCCAAGCCCTATACACTCGGAGCACATTCATTTTTTGTAAAAGTATTTATGTACCTACATAGTTTTAGGCTGTGTTCTAATATATACACACACAGCTTTCCACGCGAAACTATACGAAATAGATGCAAACACATTTTTGTCTACTTCGCTTCTAATTTTTTCATTGCGTATGCACAAGCACAAAGCAACAACATTTTCGTATGCTTTGTGGGAACATATTGGCGCCAGTTACCTTCAGCGTAAATTTCTTTGTTGTCCTGCATTTTATCGCAATGTTCGGGTGTCCGTTTCATTGTTACACAAATTTTCGGGTTAGCTGCGGGTGTCCGAGTGTGGTGTTCGCTTGTGCTCAATTTATAGCGAGGGTGATCGAACAGACTCGTTCGTAACCAAAGCAGCTGTCGGGTATGCATCTCGATCGAACACATAGTAGCCGAGTGTGGCGTTCGCTTGTGCTTGATTTTTAGTGAGTGTGATCAAAAAGGCTCGATCATACTCAAAGCTGTTCTCTGGTACGTATACGAACTGCGACGCTAGCATTGCTCGCGAGCAAAAATTGGAAGGATGAGAGCCTTCATTGGGTCTAAAGACTTGTGAAAGATGACAGGCGAAAGCGTTTCGTCACTAGACACGAATAAAGGCGCCCTAGTGTTTCGACGGCGAAAAAAGACGCATACAAAAATTTTACGAAAAAAGGCGGTTAAGAAAAACTTGGGCGAAGAAAGACGCCTAACCTAGTTGACCGCGAAGGAAGACGCGTAATCATAGATTTATACTTGGCGAAGGACTGTCACTTCA
>NW_023460535.1:24645-31538 GCF_013731165.1 Rhagoletis pomonella | reverse complement strand
GCCAGCGTTGCCAGGTTGACGTTTTTAACGTCATTTGGACGTTTTTTGTATCCTGTTGACGTTTGGACGTTTTTTGTGTAAAAAATGACGTTTTTTAATTTCCCAGTAATTTTCTCTGTTACTAACACCCGTATGCTGTAATCCGAAAGTTCGTAGTTACGAATTCGTAGCTCCGTTCCGAATATTCGAAAATTGGTATGCTGTAATCCGATCGTAACTATCAACGGCGTTGCCAACTAAAATAGTGAAATTCGAAGTTCTTAATTAGCTGCTTTGACAGAAACAAATCAAAATAAATATAATCGCAAGTGAACAGTGAAATTAAAAAAAAAAAATGTTTAATCGTATTTGAAAAGGCTTTTCCTTAATTAAGTAAAATATAATGGATCCAGTTGCCGGTGCACTTTTGTCTCAGGAGAAAGAACGTGCTGCAGCCAACTGTTGCATTAATATACAAAGGAGATTGCTACGAGACAGTTCTGATCAATTTAGCTTAAATGATAAATCTATGCTCCCTCTTTTTAAAGGCCTCCATTCAACTAGATATTGTGCCGCTTTAATTCTTGCAACGCTTGCACAAAATTCCACCACATCCTCTTTAGCTACTTTTACAAAGCCTCGGGCAATGTCCGGCCTTTCGCTCATGCATTCCACCAGTTTTTCGTATTGCGAGCGATTTGTTGTGATCTTCGACTTGATAATTTTGTAAACATTTAATAATATATTTTTTTTCTATTCACACTTCAACTTACATACATATTTTTGCGTTTACACACTTTATTTTATTAATATTTTTATACAATTGGTTTCGCTCCGACCCGAGTTGCTATTCGTACAAAATTTCCGACAAATACATAAAAATGACAGCTACGTCGGATTCAGGCATACCAACATTACGAATTTCGAAGATGGCCTACGAATTTGCCTAGGTGTAAATCTTGTAAGTAGAACTGATTTTGAATTATTTTCTTAATAAATCTTTACAAGCTTTGTGTTTTGCAGCAGCTGCTTCAAAAGATATTTATTCTTTGGACGCAGATGACTTAAATATGATGCATACCAAGCGTACGCGCATTTTTTTTGGATTCTTGGACTAAGGATCCCGTGTTCAAAGGCTGTTTATGTAAATACTTGAGGTTACGAGGCTTATTATAATGTTTGCAATTGCACATTAAAAGTCAAATCAGGAAGAGCTGATCTCTTGCAACACGCATGCTCGCAAAAGCATCAAAAAAGCTGTAGCAGCATAAAAAGTCAGAAAAAAGTAGGCGACTTTTTTAAAACTTCATTGAAAATGTAATGAACGCAAAAAAGGCTGAAATATTGCTATGCTCCTTCTTAGCAGAACGCAATTTAGCATTTTCGACAACCGACCTCCTTACCAAATGACTACAAGAAAAAAAATTATTAAAAATCAACGCGATTATTTAGCTTCTTTAAAGTTGCACATTATTGACCTGAAATTTAATGCGCTATCAAACTGAATACTCAAAAAAAATCTAAATAAAAAGTTGAAAATCTAGCTAAAGCTTTGCAGTTTTTTTACAATTTTTGCACAAAGCTTGAAATGTGGATTTATATTTTGTTTATTATATAATGAGCTGGCTTTTATGGAAAAATAATAAACATTAAATAAACAAAAGAGAAACAGCCAAAATCGATCAAAATGTTGATGACTTAATCAGCTGATCACAAGTGTATGTATAAAATGATTTTTATTTTACCGATCTCAATCCAGTTTACAAGGAATTTTAAATGTGCTCTGTCAAAATTACATTGTAATATACCTTACGTACATATGTACCTTTGTATATAATAAAAGTTTAATAAGAACAATTTTTTGTACATTGATTTGAATAAGACGTTTTTGGGTTGGAAATGACGTTTTTTCACACCAAGAGGGACATTTTCTCATACCGAAGACCTGGCAACACTGCCTCCAGCTCTGAAAGTATTCAACTCGGAACCCGATTGTGGTAGCAGAGGAAGAGGGAGGCCCCCACTGCGATGGAAAGACCAGGTGGAGAAGGACTTGGTTTCACTTGGCATTTCCAATTAGCGTCAGTTTGCATAGAAGAGAAACGACTGCCCCGCTTTGTTAAACTCGGCCAAAATCGCTTAGGGGGTTACAGCGCCAAATAAGAAGAAGAAGAAAAGGATTTGAGTTAAAAAGAATATAAATTTTAACTAGGAGTCAATAACACGTTCAATAGCTTACAATGGGCGCGTTTCTAAGACGTAGCTGTTGTTAAACTGTTGAGTGTTTGTCTTCGAAACGCCCAGTTGAGTAGTTCCGCTCAGCTCAACTGTTATCAACTTTCCGCCATTTTTTCAAGCGGAAAATTTTTACTCTACCTGAACTCAACCTGTTGGGCTTAGCCTAAGCAGCTGATCGTAAAGACTCACGCCGCTTGTATTAAATTTAATGCCGCTTTGTTAGGTAGTTGCAAACAAATTTATTCTATTTTATATAACTGATGTTATAAAGTAACTAAAATATTTTATACTAATACTAATACTAATACCACGTTTCTAAATATATGTTTTTAAGATGTTTGCTATATAATTATACACTGTTTAATTCATTATAACATTGAAAGATTTTATCAACACGGCGGCAGCTCAGCGTTGAACTCTAAATACTATCGGCGCACCTATCTCTATTTATTGCAATTTCATTTGTTTACATTTATCAGCTGATCATTTGGCAGCATATTCATCAAGCCGATTCTAAGACGTAACTGTTGGGTCCAACAGTTGCCAACAGTTCGTAGCAGTTGAGCTAAACAGCTACGTCTTATACACGCGCCCAATGTTGCTTTCAAAATGAGCCCTATCTCTAACTAAATAAAAAATAACACAGGTTTACAAAAAAAAGCTTATGCATATTAAACCAAACCTATATATCCCTATGTTATTCGACATGCTGAATGCGAATCCGAAGTCCGTTAGTCTCCACCACGTCAGGTTCGTGGTCAGTTGAAGGTCAAGTCGGGAAAAATTCATTGAATAAACCTGAAAATTCATATACATAAGGTTTTACATTCGCTGAACCCGAATCCGAGGTCCGTTAACCTCCATAATGTCAGCTTCGGGGTCATTTGAAGGTCAAATAGGACTTAAAATTTATTCAATAAAAATTTAAAAAAAAAATGTGTGTTTTGTTGTCACTGAAACCGAGTATGGAGATCCCTTGATTGCTCAAGGTCATCTGGAGGTTATGCCAAGGTCATCCCAAGGTCAAATTCCCATGAATTTTATTGAATTTTCAGGTTTATTCAATGAATTTTTCCCTACTTGACCTTCAAATGACCACGAACCTGACGTGATGGAGGCTAACGGACCTCGGGTTCGCATTCTGCATGTCGAATAACATAAGGATATATAAGTTAGGTTTAATATGCATAGACTTTTTTTTTGTAAACCTGTGTAATTTTACCTGAAAATTAAATTAGTAAAAAAGACTCTTATACGGTTGACAAACGGGCTCGCTTATTTGCATAAACAGCCTTTATTTGCTTTAACTCATGCATGTTCCTCTTTAAAATGTACATAAGCAGCCGAACAAATGCACGAAATTTTTAGGAATTAACTCGGATCAGGGGAATTTTCGATGAAAACACTGGTAAAAACGGCGAGCTGTTGTCTTTTGTACAAATAAGCAAACAAAGCAGGCGAGTTTGGCGTCCGCGCTAGCCGAGTGGTGAGAGTTGCGTGCTCCAAGCCTATATCTGCCAGGTTCGATCCTCGGTTGGAGCGATTGCGAAAAAAATTTTTATTTTTGTTATTTATTTTATTTTATTTATATATTTAATAATAATGATGGATTGGCGCTTACACATATGTTAGTGCTTGGCCGAGCTTCTCCTCCATATTGTGGCGTGCGCCTTGATGTTGCCACACAAAGGGGAGGGACCTACAGTTTTACGCCGACTCCGAACGGCGATTGTATTTTTATGAGAAGCTGTTTTTCATGGCAGAAATACACTCGGAGGTTTGCGATTGACTGCCGAGGGGCGACCGCTGTCAAGAAAGACCCTTTTTTCAACTAACTGAAAGCAATGTTAAAAAATATAGAACTTATAATAAAAACGAAATAAATGAAAATCCTACTGGCCGTGGGACTCGAACCCACGACCCTGCGGCTTGTTAATCCGCAATACTGACGTTACCTTAGAATATCCATGACCCAGATATAATCAAAAATCTGCGAAACCTGAGAAAAATTTTTTTCCTTGGTTTCGTTATCGGCGATTTGGGTCATATGCTTTTAAATTAATACAATGTATATATAGGGGCCCGTGATTTTTTAGTACCGGGCCCGAGTTTTCTCTCGACGGCCCTGCCAACAGGTAGTTAAAAAATACAAGGCTCTACCTATTTATCTACGAGAACAAAGTTCTAATTCCCTGGCAGATACTCTCCTAAAACTAGTAGGGAAAAATAATTTTCATTAGGGTCCTATTAAAAAGTGTAATATACACGAAGTCAAAATAGAAGCTCAAAACGAAGATATTTTTCGTAAAATTACCAATGAGTTTGATAAGTGTAAAAAATCTTATTACACCTATCAACTTAAAAGTAGTCGAGGACTAGAAGTTGTCATAAAAGGCATCGAGTCCAGTGTGACCTCACAATAGATAGAAAATGCTCTTAGGGAAGAAGGTTTTAAGGTGCGCAATGTTTTCAGCATCTAAAATAAAGAAAACATCCCTCAACCGATATTCAAAATAGAGC
The DNA here is from genome assembly GCF_013731165.1 of Rhagoletis pomonella. Classification (NCBI taxonomy): domain Eukaryota; kingdom Metazoa; phylum Arthropoda; class Insecta; order Diptera; family Tephritidae; genus Rhagoletis; species Rhagoletis pomonella. The sequence continues at coordinate 26,801 of NW_023460535.1, read as the reverse complement.
TAGAACCTGACTTTCACAATCTGAAGAAAGGGGAAGTGCATCAAATATATCAATTGCGATATCTTCTACACCGTAAAATCTCCGTAGAGGAACCCCATAAGCGTAGATGCCCTGCTCAATGTCATAACTGCCAGGAATTTGGTCACACACGTCGCTACTGCACCTTATCTGGTGTCTGTGTTATCTGTGGGGATTTACACACTTCTAAAGAATGTGTGAAACAGAAAATGGACCCAAAATATAAAAATTGCAGTAACTGCGGTGGAAATCACACTGCTAACTATAGAGTTTGTCAAGTTTATATCTCAATGAAAGATAAAACAATTCCCAAAAATATTCCTATTAGGTAAAACCCCATACCAGAACCCGCTAAGCCAATGTCTGCGCCAATGACTGTTAATAACTTTACTTCATATGCACAAATGCTCAAACATACTCCTCCGACACAACCTCGTTTTGGTCAGAATAATAGTAACCTAGAGGCTACTAAATATAAACAACTTTATGAAAGTTATGCAGGAGCAAATGATGGCAATGCAGAGCACGCTACAAGATTTGATTAAAAATCAAAATCTATTACTTCAAGCCATTTTAGCTAAACCATGAATAATCCCAAAATTTGTTTTTGGAATGCGACCGGGATAACCCAGCATAAAAACGAACTAGAAATTTTCCTAGAGCGATATTATATAGACGTTTTGCTTGTATTTCAAACCCACCTTACGCAATTTAATAACTTTCAAATTGATGGGTACAAATTCTATGATACTAAGCATCCACAAGGTAAAGTCCGAGGTGGAACAGCTATTCTCATTCGTAACAGAATAAAGCACTATGAATTAGAATCGCAATGTGATGAGTTCATTCATAGCACTGCAATACACATTGATGACCACTTGGGTGGCCTTACTGTATCTGCTATATACTGCCCTCCTCGTCATAACATAACAGAAAAACAATTTAACGACTTTTTCCTAAAGTTTGGCAGTAAGTTTATTTTAGCAGGAGATTACAATGCCAAGCACACATTCTGGGGATCTAGATTGATTACACCAAAGGGACGTCTTGTCTACTGGTCAGCCAACGTATTGGCCATCTGACCCCCAAAAAATACCCGATCTTATTGACTTTGGTCTAACAAAGGGTATTGCGCGACACCGAGTTAATACTGAAGACTTATTTGATCTCTCTTCAGATCATTCACCCTGCCTCATAAAATTATCAATGTTTATTAATTACACTATGCGACAGTCAAAATCGGGATGGAATGAAACCAACGGGAAATGTTATATCGGTCAAAAACAAGTTATACGTGGCCCGGCGTTTCGCTGGGTCACGTCTAGGAATCGAGATATATTGATTTGAAGTTAGTAACTATCATATAGGGGAAATTGTCACCTTTGGTCTTGTCAAAATGAGATACCTTCACTTAATTGTGAATAAAAGCGAAACGCGTCCATCGATTTTCATGATCTATGTCTCATTTTGCTTAAAGGTTATGTGACTTTGCGTGAAAGTAATACGACTTGCCTTTTTTTTCGTTTTGGATTTTTTATGAATTTAAAAAATAAAAACATTTAATATTTTAGGCAAAAAATATTTTTTTTCTTCATACATTTATTTTTACCGGCAAAACAGTTGATTATATAGAATTATATGAACAGATTAAAGGAATTGTAATTTTTAATTTTTTTTAATTTGTTTGAGCAAAATCGGACTAGTGGTTCTCGAGTTATGTCAAAAAAAAAGACCACCAAAGGGGACAATTTCCCCTATATGATAGTTACTAACTTCAAATCGATATATCTGGATTCCTAGACGTGGCCCAGCGAAACGCCGGGACACGTATAACTTCCATTTTACCGATATAACTTTCCCCGGTAGTTTGAACCATTCCCGATCACTGACCCCTACCATTTGTCTCACAGTGTTATGAAGAAAAACAAAAAGATCTTACAAATAAGGACACCAACTGGTTAAAATACAAAAAGTATGTCAGTTCGCACATTTTTTTATTTTTCTACGTAATTTTTATTTTCTGAGCCTATTTGAGTAATACATCGATCCGGCTGGCTAGGACATGTCGTTCGATTGGGCACCGAATCTCCAGCCAGCGTTGCCAGGTTGACGTTTTTAACGTCATTTGGACGTTTTTT
>NW_023460535.1:21403-24545 GCF_013731165.1 Rhagoletis pomonella | reverse complement strand
GCCAGCGTTGCCAGGTTGACGTTTTTAACGTCATTTGGACGTTTTTTTGTATCCTGTTGACGTTTGGACGTTTTTTGTGTAAAAAATGACGTTTTTTAATTTCCCAGTAATTTTCTCTGTTACTAACACCCGTATGCTGTAATCCGAAAGTTCGTAGTTACGAATTCGTAGCTCCGTTCCGAATATTCGAAAATTGGTATGCTGTAATCCGATCGTAACTATCAACGGCGTTGCCAACTAAAATAGTGAAATTCGAAGTTCTTAATTAGCTGCTTTGACAGAAACAAATCAAAATAAATATAATCGCAAGTGAACAGTGAAATTAAAAAAAAAAATGTTTAATCGTATTTGAAAAGGCTTTTCCTTAATTAAGTAAAATATAATGGATCCAGTTGCCGGTGCACTTTTGTCTCAGGAGAAAGAACGTGCTGCAGCCAACTGTTGCATTAATATACAAAGGAGATTGCTACGAGACAGTTCTGATCAATTTAGCTTAAATGATAAATCTATGCTCACTCTTTTTAAAGGCCTCCATTCAACTAGATATTGTGCCGCTTTAATTCTTGCAACGCTTGCACAAAATTCCACCACATCCTCTTTAGCTACTTTTACAAAGCCTCGGGCATTGTCCGGCCTTTCGCTCATGCATTCCACCAGTTTTTCGTATTGCGAGCGATTTGTTGTGATCTTCGACTTGATAATTTTGTAAACATTTAATAATATATTTTTTTCTATTGACACTTCAACTTACATACATATTTTTGCGTTTACACACTTTATTTTATTAATATTTTAATACAATTGGTTTCGCTCCGACCCGAGTTGCTATTCGTACAAAATTTCCGACAAATACATAAAAATGACAGCTACGTCGGATTCAGGCATACCAACATTACGAATTTCGAAGATGGCCTACGAATTTGCCTAGGTGTAAATCTTGTAAGTAGAACTGATTTTGAATTATTTTCTTAATAAATCTTTACAAGCTTTGTGTTTTGCAGCAGCTGCTTCAAAAGATATTTATTCTTTGGACGCAGATGACTTAAATATGATGCATACCAAGCGTACGCTCATTTTTTTTGGATTCTTGGACTAAGGATCCCGTGTTCAAAGGCTGTTTATGTAAATACTTGAGGTTACGAGGCTTATTATAATGTTTGCAATTGCACATTAAAAGTCAAATCAGGAAGAGCTGATCTCTTGCAACACGCACGCTCGCAAAAGCATCAAAAAAGCTGTAGCAGCATAAAAAGTCAGAAAAAAGTAGGCGACTTTTTTAAAACTTCATTGAAAATGTAATGAACGCAAAAAAGGCTGAAATATTGCTATGCTCCTTCTTAGCAGAACGCAATTTAGCATTTTCGACAACCGACCTCCTTACCAAATGACTACAAGAAAAAAAATTATTAAAAATCAACGCGATTATTTAGCTTCTTTAAAGTTGCACATTATTGACCTGAAATTTAATGCGCTATCAAACTGAATACTCAAAAAAAAATCTAAATAAAAAGTTGAAAATCTAGCTAAAGCTTTGCAGTTTTTTTACAATTTTTGCACAAAGCTTGAAATGTGGATTTATATTTTGTTTATTATATAATGAGCTGGCTTTTATGGAAAAATAATAAACATTAAATAAACAAAAGAGAAACAGCCAAAATCGATCAAAATGTTGATGACTTAATCAGCTGATCACAAGTCTATGTATAAAATGATTTTTATTTTACCGATCTCAATCCAGTTTACAAGGAATTTTAAATGTGCTCTGTCAAAATTACATTGTAATATACCTTACGTACATATGTACCTTTGTATATAATAAAAGTTTAATAAGAACAATTTTTTGTACATTGATTTGAATAAGACGTTTTTGGGTTGGAAATGACGTTTTTTCACACCAAGAGGGACATTTTCTCATGCCGAAGACCTGGCAACACTGCCTCCAGCTCTGAAAGTATTCAACTCGGAACCCGATTGTGGTAGCAGAGGAAGAGGGAGGCCCCCACTGCGATGGAAAGACCAGGTGGAGAAGGACTTGGTTTCACTTGGCATTTCCAGTTAGCGTCAGTTTGCATAGAAGAGAAACGACTGCCCCGCTTTGTTAAACTCGGCCAAAATCGCTTAGGGGGTTACAGCGCCAAATAAGAAGAAGAAGAAAAGGATTTGAGTTAAAAAGAATATAAATTTTAACTAGGAGTCAATAACACGTTCAATAGCTTACAATGGGCGCGTTTCTAAGACGTAGCTGTTGTTAAACTGTTGAGTGTTTGTCTTCGAAACGCCCAGTTGAGTAGTTCCGCTCAGCTCAACAGTTATCAACTTTCCGCCATTTTTTCAAGCGGAAAATTTTTACTCTACCTGAACTCAACCTGTTGGGCTTAGCCTAAGCAGCTGATCGTAAAGACTCACGCCGCTTGTATTAAATTTAATGCCGCTTTGTTAGGTAGTTGCAAACAAATTTATTCTATTTTATATAACTGATGTTATAAAGTAACTAAAATATTTTATACTAATACTAATACTAATACCACGTTTCTAAATATATGTTTTTAAGATGTTTGCTACATAATTATACAGTGTTTAATTCATTATAACATTGAAAGATTTTATCAACACGGCGGCAGCTCAGCGTTGAACTCTAAATACTATCGGCGCACCTATCCCTATTTATTGCAATTTCATTTGTTTACATTTATCAGCTGATCATTTGGCAGCATATTCATCAAGCCGATTCTAAGACGTAATTGTTGGGTCCAACAGTTGCCAACAGTTCGTAGCAGTTGAGCTAAACAGCTACGTCTTATACACGCGCCCAATGTTGCTTTCAAAATGAGCCCTATCTCTAACTAAATAAAAAATAACACAGGTTTACAAAAAAAAGCTTATGCATATTAAACCAAACCTATATATCCCTATGTTATTCGACATGCTGAATGCGAATCCGAAGTCCGTTAGTCTCCACCACGTCAGGTTCGTGGTCAGTTGAAGGTCAAGTCGGGAAAAATTCATTGAATAAACCTGAAAATTCATATACATAAGGTTTTACATTCGCTGAACCCGAATCCGAGGTCCGTTAACCTCCATAATGTCAGCTTCGGGGTCATTTGAAGGTCAAATAGGACTTAAAATTTATTCAATAAAAATT
>NW_023460535.1:7972-21303 GCF_013731165.1 Rhagoletis pomonella | reverse complement strand
TTTCCGAAATAGCTATCACTTCTACCATTTTTTCAAATTATTGTTGCTTTTCCACAATAAGTTTGCATTTAATACGGCCTCGAGCTCATAAAAATTGTTGAATATAATTGTTATAAGGCCATAAAAATAACAAAAACACATAAATATGTATTATTTCACAGATCTCACGGTCAGCTTAGAAATATGTCATCAAAATTATATAAAATTTAAGTAGGAATTATTTTTATTTATAACGTAAAAGCGCTATCTGACCAAATCTGATAAGTATATTTCCCCTAAAGTTACCCCATCTTATTTAATTTGTCTCTCGAGAAAATAATTATTTAATTAAAAATTTTCAGATATGTACATATATTTTAAATTTTTGCTTTAATTTTTGTATCCTTTCAATATTTAATTAGATACCTTGGCGCATATTCATAGTCATATTTAGTACTCAACTAAGTCGAAACTATTTTAAGTCACAACTAAAGCTATTCATAGTCGCCTTAGTTTCTACTTTTCTGGCTAAGTACCCATTTAAAATTTAGTTTCGGCTGCAGCTGCAACTAAGTCGTAACTAGGAAGAAGTATTTTATCAAATTAAGGGAAAACAGATGAAATATGTAAAAATTTGGTTGGTAGAGGGTGGTTTTGATAATATTGAATAATCTCCAATTAAAATTTACAAAGATCGATCCATTTTAATCGGAAGATGAAATTAAATGCGTATTACAATTCGAATAAAGCTACATCACAATTTTATAATTGGAATAATTTAGATAAATTCTCAAATAATAAGTCAGTTTCACGCTAGTTCTTTAAAGTAAATTTGAGCATAACATTTAGATATCTATTTGTATGTTTCACGGCATGCTTTCGATAAACATCGACTTCACATCACTGCGGTCGTTCTGGCTATTTCACACAAATAACAAGAAAATGATCCTTATTCTTTTGCATAATCATGCAATGAAAATAAAAATTACATAAACGGATGATCAAACTTGACATTATTTAATAAAAATGTAATTTTTCCAAAATATCGTAAAGATAAATCGATACATTTTCACACTCGTTGTACTATATCGTAAACTAAGTCGAAACTACTTAGTAGAAGTCTGAAATGCGACTATGAATAGAGGTAAATTATAAGTTGGTACTTAAATTTAAGTTGCAACTTTATTAGTTTCGACTTAGTTGCTGGACTATGAATACACGCCCTTAAGATTAAAATAAGCTTAAAACGAAACAGCACAGCAACCCTTTTCTGTTCATCTTGAGAACACAAAACCCTCTTTTGTTAAAATTCGGCGCTGCAGAAAATCCTGGCTTTTATATTTTCCAACAAAATACCCCTTCGCAACCCTGGATTTTCACGAAGCGTTTCATTCAGGTCGTAGGTTTGCAACTTCGGGCCATTCGGTGTTGTATGCCATATTGGCTGCCATATTGTTCACACTGTCATCGCCATATTGAACACCCTGTCAACTATCTTTCAACCCTAAGATATCTCACTTGTATTCTTCCACAATGGCCAAAAATAACAAAAACAAATAACTTAAGGACGAGCACACCTAAAAGTTAAACATTCTAAAAATAGAATTATTAACAAAAACCAACAATACCAACAACCACATGATCAAATGAGTTGCAGCGTAATGCTGCGCTTGATTGTGTTGGCATAACAAAAATGAAAATAGTGGAAAAAAGCAAACGATACAAGACGTACTTAGCACGGTGCATAGGCAACTGGCTGAGTCAGTGGGATCGTCGGTTCGAAGCCTACTGCAAGAAGTCTGATGAGGAAATGTGGTGATTTCCGAAATAGCTTTCACTTCTACCATTTTTTTCAAATTATTGTTGCTTTTTCACAATAAGTTTTCATTGAAAAAACGGCCTCGAGCTCAATAAAAATTGTTGATTATACAAAATTAAAAATTAAGAAATGATATTGTTCAAAATTGTTGTTGTTGGAAAATGAAAATGGGAATGCGTGTGTGAGATTCAGTTTTACATTTTAAAATTGCTCAATGTAAAATTTTAGAAATCTTTCCGTGCAAATACATATGTACATATAATCATTCTTAAAAGTGAAATTTTCGTTCAAAGTTTCAGATCCAGAGCCTTAATTTGAAAGTAAATTGTCTCTGTACATATATCTGTACGATATATATATAGATTTGTAATACAAATATAACCATATTTGCCTCAGAAAAAACATCGAAGTAAACCATGTAAGATTTATATATGGGTATGTGTACAGGGGCAAAATCAACATTTGTGTTTTGCAGTTCTTCCGCTGTATCATATTCGCACGAACATAGCAATGCTTTGCTCGATATGAAACTAAAACAGGGACGAAAACGAATAAATGGAATACAACAATGCTCAAATCAAAATAAAGCGCACAGTGCTGCAGTGATGTTGTTGTTGATACTGTGTATGAATGGGTGGATATACAACAACGTTTTGTATGTATGTACATATGTACAGAGCCAAAGGGAACATTTTCTTTGCAGATCTTCCGCTGTATCGCTGCCAACATGCACACGAACGTAGCAATGCTTTGAACGATATGAAACAAAAGCAGAAACGAAATAAATGGAACAATTTTTCATTCTCTTATGTCCCGCTGAGACGCTGCCTATCGAAATGAACGCAGCAATGCTTTGCTCAATGTAAACATTTTAAAATCTTTCGACGCATATATGTATTTCAAAAATGGTTTAATGAATCTTAAATTTGAAAAGTTTGTGGAAAGCTTCAGATCGAGCTCGGCTACAGCGTGCGCCAAAAACTAATTTGGTTCTGAGTGATGCTATCTTCAACTGAAAATAAAAGATAATTTATTACAAAATAAACAAATTGCCCGTCTCAATATACATATGTACCTTTTTGTTCATAAATTTTTGGTTACTATTTTTTCCATCTTTTTATTTTTCACTCGGCTTAATTTGACTGCATCACCAAGCGAACGTAAATGTATTTTACGGCGAAACACCAAGTAACGGGACTTTTTATACATATTTTTTTGTGAAAGTCGCAGGATATATGCACAAATCACGCACATAAATAATACGAAAAATTTTGCCTGTACTTTGTCTCGCCGTATTAAGGAGTTGAGGGGAATTTCATATCTTTTGTTCGTCGAAAAATATAAAAGAAATAACAAAAGATGTAGATACTAACAAGCGTCAATCGACACTAGCCGTACTACTGGGTACTCTCCGGTACACACATACAGCATCAGTAAAAACACTGCTAGCAGCACACCAGCCACTTCGTTCGCCAACTACATCGGGACAGCGCGCACGACGAATTCTCCAACCGGCCACGCAGCAACGAGTATAAAAGGCTGAACAAGTGCGCAGGCGGGTCAGTCTTTGCTAGGTAAGCGTTTGGCTTTTTTGGACACCCGTCGTGCTGCCAGCACTCTCCTCATTACTCACCAGTTGGCCCGTCATTACTCTCCGTCATACACTCCGACCCGACCTCTCGACAACAAACGAACGCCATCCGTCTCCCAGTCTCCCTCTCTTTGGACATAAGGTTGCCGGCACTCTAATCATAGTTCGGTGTGCGTGTGTGTGCTCGAACTTAATACACGAGAATATTTTGTTTTATTTGGTGGGGATTAGTGGGACCTTCGCCGTACTCTGGATCGGCTGAGCTCACCTCAGCCTACGACAAAACCCACCATAAATGGCGCCTGAGCACGGATCAAGTTCTGTAGGCACATGTGCAAAAAATTTAACAAGCACCAACACTGCGAAAGCGGGCTCGCCGAACACACCACAACCAACAGATTACACACGCGCTAGCGAGAGTAACATCAATACGCTGAACCTAGACTCCCTTAGCTGGATATACCTGCTAAAAAAAAGAGAAGTTAATAGATGAATGCAAACGGTACCGAATTTTTGAAGAGGGATACACATTCGCCGACCTGCGCAACGCGCTTAGCCGATATGTAAAAGCAAAGCGCAACCGAAAAGCAACGGAGGATCTACTGAGAGACCTAGAGGAAGAGATCAAAGCAGAAGAGGAGGGCCAGTAAAGCTGCACCTCAGCCTTAGTTCCACCGTCCGGACCGACAACCGTAGTCCACAGCCAGGAGAAATGAACATCGTCAAAGCGTAACGCCGCTGGGACGTACTCTTTTCGGGAGACGACGCGCTACTCGACTTCCTGGAGTGGATCGAAGAACTAGCCGAGTTCCCACTGGGCAACCTTCTCCCAACCCCACCTGAAGTGTTAAAGGGGAAGGCACTGCAATGGATTCGCGTGCGAAATCCACATATACATTCGTGGGAAGCATTCCGTGCAGAAGTAGAGCAGTTCTTTCTCCCAAGGCGACACATGAGTTAGCTGGAAGGTGTCATCCGACAGCGACAAAGCTGAGAGAAGGCCAAAGATTATATCTTGGCAAAACAAACGCTGATACGCCAACACCCGGCTATGTGCGAAGAGAATCACCTGGAACGCATCTACAATGGTCTACGTGTGGAGTATTGCCTCTTCGTTAAGCGGAGAGAGTTAAATACGATCGACGAGCTAATGGATCTTACCAATGAATTCGAACTCTTGAAGAGTGAAGAGGCCAGAAATGTTAGACAGGCAGCACACAGCATAGCCACCATAGAAGAGGGGTACAGTAGAGAGGAATCCTGCTGGCGTTGCAAAGGGCGCGGACATCGCCGCTTCCGATGCCGAAGAGCGAAAAGACTGTTCTGCTGCAGTTGCGGCCGAGAAAACATCCTCTCCAGAGACTGTCCACCGCCACCGTTAACCCACCCGTCAAAATACGTAGCACTGGAACAGCACCAATCGCCACCGCTCCTGCAGACACTAACGCACAACATGATGGCCGCTACTACATTAATCTCGTTATATAGGGCATGAGCGTGCGCGAACTTCTGGACACCGGCGAAACGACCTCGGCCTAGGCACCGCAATGTGCAACTCGGTGATCGAACGTGGGCCTGCAGCCTGTACACGTACCCCGTAAAGATAACACAAAACTAATTTCTGAGTGATGCTATCTTCAACTGAAAATAAAAGATAATTTATTACCAAATAAACAAATTGCCCGTTTCAATATATGTACATATGTACCATTTTGTTCATCAATTTTGGTTACTATTTTTTCCATCTTTGTATTTTTCACTCGGCTTAATTTGACTACATCACCAAGCGAACGTAAATGTATTTTACGGCGAAACACCAAGTAACGGGACTTTTTATACATATTTTTTTGTGTAAGTCGCAGGATATATGCACAAATCACGCACATAAATAATAGGAAAAGTGCGCAGGCGAGTCAGTCTTTGCTAGGTAAGTGCTTGGCTTAACTAGTCGGTTGGCATTTAGTGGTGTGTCGTTCGATGCGCTAAATCGTCTCTGACTAGTTAATCTAAACATAGCTTGACCAGTCGGTTGGCGTCTAGAGGTGTGTCCTTCAGACGCGCTAAATAAAACGGCTCCGGCTGGTTAAACCTGGCACGGCTGGACCAATCAATTGGCGTCTAGTGGTGTGTTTTCGGATACGCTAAATCGTCTCCAGCAGGCCGAGCTGCGGTCACCGCCGCCCCAATTTTAGCCCCTATGCACGTAGTGTGCGACTATGGGTACCTGAATCAGTCGCTCAACTGCCGTCGGGAAGCGCTTGCTGAGCTGTTCAGGACTTATGGGAGCCGCTACCGAGGGCCATCCGAAGCTGCTGAAAGCCATTCGCCGCCGCCGAGAATAATCTGCGGCGCCGCTACTGATGCTCCGCAGCTATTGAGAGCTATTCTCCGCCGCTGAGAGTCGCTCCGCCATTCTGCAGTGCACTTACTGCTGCTCACCAGGCTCCCTGACGTTAGTGAGAGTCACCCGCCGTGATACAAGCACCCTCACCGTTGCTTAACCGTTGCTGATAGGCACCCACCGCTTTGCTAGCGCACTCCCCGTTGATCACCAGTCGGTTCGCCGTTGTCGAGAGCTACCCGTCGTGCTGCCAGCACGCTCACCATTGCTCTCCAGTTGACCCGTCATTACTCACCGTCATACACTCCGACCCGACCTCTCGACAACAAACGAACGCCATCCGTCTCCCGTTCTACCTCTATTTGGACATAAGGTTGCCAGCATTCTAATCATAGCACCGTGTGTGTGTGCTCGAATTAAATACACGAGAATATTTTGCTTTATTTTGTGAGGGTTAATGAGACCTTGATCGGACTCTGGATCGGCTGAGCTCACCTCAGCCTTCGACAAAACCCACCTCATACAATTTAATTTATGCATACTCCACATTTAAAAAAAAATTTTTTCATTAAATACCCCACATTTCTATCTTTATTGAAGTCAATTGAAAAAATATTTAAAAGTATTTCACTGTTTTAACGAATTATCACAAAAACTGTTGGGAAAATATAACTTTACAAAACAAAACGTAACAGAAAGTGTATACCTACATATCGAAACCTGAGTGGAAGATCGATCTATCTCGGCAGCCAGTTCGAAAACGCCATATCTCAGAAAACTTTTCAATTACGCAATATTTCAGAGTTCGACTAAGAAACGCCCTATTTCATCATATTTTCAATATATTTTCATTTGAGATAGGGCTTTATTGCAACAAATTCTAAGATAAGGAGTTCTTGAAAAGTTTTCTGAGATAGGGCGTTTTTCAATCAACTTATAAAATACGGCACTCTTCACCCATACTCTGAAATAGGCCGTTCTTGAAAAGTTTTCTGAGATAGGGCGTTTTCGAACTGGCTGCCAAGATAGGTCGACTTTCCACTCAGGTGTCGATATGTACAACACTGTTCACGAAACTAGCAGACATTTGACAAGTTTTGAAAATTTAATAAACCTTTATGTAATTTGAGTTCTTTTTTTATAAAACTATAGTCAATTCAACAACAAAAATATAAAAAACAAATGGGGTATTCTCGAAGTCTTGCAAGATGCACGGATTGCACGAAATGCAAAAATAATATTCCAAATTTCGAAGAGTACGAGAGCACCCCATTGCAAAGTGATAGCATGCATGGGTAGCAAGCAGCGAAATTATGTATCAAATACAATAACAAGAGACAGCAAAAAAATGAAGTGTGCGAGATGAGAGAAATGAGAGAAATATGTAGCATTTATCTTGCTATGCTATTTTGCAAAATATATACATGGGTTTCGACGTTGCATATTTTGCAGCGATAGGAAATGTTGTTTCCCATGCATTTTGTTGTTATGTGTTTGCAAATTATGCAATCCATGCAATCCGTGCTACGTGCAATGGCTTTGCAAGATTTGGAGAATACCCATAAAGTTTCAAACTTTCTAAAAGAAAAAAAACATCACTAGAGTTTAAAGCTTTGTTGTCAGAATTTTTAGAAAACTTTAGCGTGTGCACTTTTATAGTCCACTCAATTTTAGTGTAATAAAATGCAAGTTTAAAGTGGCTAAAAATTCGCATTGATTTTTAATATTTTTAATTTTTTTTTGCATTGGGTTTATGTATCTTACACAGGCCAACAAAAATGAAAAAAAAATGTTGGTGCGACAAATATTAAAGCTATTGTTGATAGAATTTTTTGTGCTGATTACGAAACCGTAAGTACAAAAAGGATCCGACACGTACAGGTTATGAGAAAATCGAGCTCAAGGTGCCAAAAAATCGGGCTTTTGCAATATTTGAGAAGCTCTAGCAAAGAGTAAAAAGGTGATAGAACCTTCCACTTAGGCTTAGATTAAAGCAAGAGCCCTCGACTACTATCCTTGAAAATACCATTCCTGCACATTGAATTTATGGTCACTTATAGTCATTTATTGAGCAGTAAAATTTGACTTTTGGCGAAGTTTGAGTCCCTGCCGCAACTAAACAAAAGGTGATAGAACCTTCCACTTAAGCTTAAATTAAGGCTTGAACTTTCGACTACAATCCCTAAAAATACCATCTCTTCGTCTTGACCCTAAGATCACTTATAGTCGTTTATTGAACAGCAAAAACTGATTTTGGCAGCATTTTTTTTTCAATAGCACAATTTGCCAGCATTTTTTTATTGTTCAACAAATGACTATAAATGGCCATCAAGTAAAGGTGCAGGGATGGTATTTTCAGGGGCAGTATCCTAGGGTTCTAGCTTTAAGTTAAGCCTAAGTGGAAGGTTCTACCACATTTTTACTCTTTGCTCGAGCTTCTCAAATATTGAAAAAAAAACCCGATATTTTGACACTTTGACCACGATTTTCTCAAAATCTGTACGTGATGGAATCTTTATAATTATGGATTCGTAATCAGCTCAAAAAAATCTATCAAAAACAGATTTAACATTTGCCGCACCAAAATCAGTGTTGCCCTGTGTTATGTACACAAAATTTGAGTAAATATGCTTTATGCGTTCAACAAAAAAAATATCAAAATCACCGCGTATTTTAAGCCACTTCATACTTGAACTTTATTGTACTAAAATTAAATGGAGAGTAAAAGTGACAGACGGCAAAGCTTATGCATATAATCTGGCACACATATGCGCATAATAATTTTACCCTTACAGACGGCAGTAATGCGGATAAACGAACTGAAAGGTCGTGGGTTCGAGTCCCACGGCCAGTAAAATTTCCATTTATTACGTTTTGATCCTTTTTTGTTATAAGTTCTATATTTTTTTTTACGTTGCTTTCAGTTAGTTGTTGTTGACCTTTTAACAAAATTAAACTCTAAAAATTTAATTTAACTAATAGGAAAATAAAAAATCTATATATATAAAAATGGTGTGAAAAATGCATAGTAATTCATCAATTGAGAACGGTTGGGCCGATTTGGCAAAACTTTTTTGTCAGTTGTTCGCAATTGCCAATTTTTGCGAAAGAAAATTTTGGGAAAACCCTCCGGGAAAGTCGGAAAATTGGAAGAATCGTAAATTGATTTTTTTGTATGGAATTTTTTGTGCAATTCTTTCGGAATGGCATTCGAATGGAAAAATAGAAAATTCTAAGTGGAAAACTCGGAAAAATCTGGAAGAACGCAAAATAATTTAATTTTTTTTCGACGAAAGCTTGGAAAATTTCAGATAATTGTGAAATTCATTGGGAGCATGAATCAATTGGAAACAATTTTCTCCTATGTTTCATAACCGATTCGAATTGGTGCTATTTTTTTGGAAAGGTGTTTAGGAGAAGGAGTGCACAAAGTTTTAATTTGTCCGATAGGTGGCGCAGGGGTCGAGCAACGCATTTGGTTCGTGGGTAGGCTTTTGCCTAGATTAGCATATAGGATCCATTTTTTCCGTTAAGTAGGCCAGGGACCGATCTATTCGAAAAAGTGTTATTTATGGTCCGATTTGCTTGAAATTTGGCACGTATGTAGCTTATTAACTGGGTTAATATATGGGGTATTTTTTCTGAAAGGTTGACCAGATACAGATCAATTCCAAAAAATCTTTTTTATGGTCCGATTTGCTTGAAATTCGATACCCGTATTATAGATATGCGTAAAATAGAATCGAGTCATTGAAGGCGGCGCAAACATGCGGGTATTGGCTAATTAACAATACTTATTACACAGCCCAACAAAAAGGAGAAAAAAGATGATGCAAAAAATGTTAACGCTATTTTTGCCGAATTTTTGCGTACTGATTACGAATTCCATCAGCTCCAGATTTTAAGAAAAACGAGGTCAAAGTGTCAATATTTGAGAAGCTCTAGCAAAGAAACAAAGGGTGGTAGAACCTTCCACTTAGGCTTTTATTAAAGCTAAAAATCTCGAACACTATCTTTGCAAATTCCTACACCTTTGCTTAATGGTCACTTGTAGCCATTTGTTGCCCTGATGGTCACCTATACGCATTTACTTTTTATCGTCAAAAATTGTGTAAAAATCAGTGTTAGCTATTCAATAAATGAATATAGGTAACCTTAGGGACAAGGTGCAGGAATAGTATTTTCAGGGATTGAAGCCAGAAGTCCAAGCCTTAATTGAAGCCTAAGTGAAAGGTTATATCAGCTTTTGTTTCATTCCTAGAGCTTCTCAAATATTGCAAAAAACGCGATTTTTTTACACTTTCACCAGATTTTTCTCAAAATCTGGCGCTGATGGAAACTTTATGCCCTGTGTTACCTATACTAATTATATAAAGAGAAAGGAAAAGGGGGCGTGGCGCTTTCCAAACATATTGAAACTTTTATCTATCTGTTAATATATGTATACACCCAGAATACAGTGTTTTTTTTTTTCTTTTTCATAATAAATTTTTTTGTTAATTTTTATAGAAATATAGTTCATTTTGCATCAAATGGCACCAAATTGAGTATGCACTTTTGTAGTTCGCCCAATTTTAGTATCATAAAGTGCAAGTTTTAAACGGCTATAAGTTGCCGTTGATTTTTGAGAATTTGTTTCGCTGATGATTTTCCGCATTTTCTCCGTATAACGAATGCGTGATAGTTTTTTTGTATGGGAAAAAATGGCGAAGAGTGTCAGTATGTAAAAGACTTATTCTGGTGCCTTTGTTAATGATAATTTTTAGTGGCGCTGGAGCCGAGTTATTGCTAAAAATCGTCGATTCAGAGGCACCAGAGATCAAAGTCAAATATCCCGCTAAATCAACCATCAGAACCATTGTTGTCCTTGCTTTACAGTGACTAAACAGAATGTGGACCAATGATACTCACCAGTTTAGAAATTGCCACCAACTATACTATACAGATTTAAGGACGACTCACTGTCGAGCCGCAAGAACTTCTGCCCGGTATAACGCTTTCGTCAGGTTATTTAAGATGGCAATGGAGGATATGCCTTCTGTCGACCACAAAACCAAACGTGAACGTGAATTGCTGGCGAAAACGTTGGACCAAATGTTTCAATAAAAATATCAATTTTGGTCGGGACGAAGTTCACCGGGTCTGCTAGTGTGATATAAAATAAAGCAAATGAAAATAAAATGAAGTAAAATAAAATATATAAGTCAAATAAAAGAAAAAAATATAAAATAAATAATAAAAAAAATCTTTTTCGAAATCGCTCCAACCGAGGATCGAACCTGGCAGCTACAGGTTTATAGCGCGCAACTCTCACCACTCGACTACTGCGGACGTGAAACTCGCCCGCTTTTTTGCTTACTTGTACAAAAGACAAAACCTGGCCGTTTTTACCAGTGTTGTAATCGAAAATTCCCCGAATCCGAGTTAATTCCCAAAAATTTCGTGCATTTGTTCGGCTGCTTATGAGCATTTTAAAGAGGAAATGCATGAGTCAAAGTAAATAAGGGCTGTTTATGCAAATAATCGAGCCCGTTTGTCAACCGCTTAAAACAACATACCCGAAAGTAAAAATTTTACGTCTGAACAAAAATCTCCGCTCAGTCATTGACCCTGAATTACGAAATGTAAAAAGCATCAGTCTCTTTTATTCCTAAAGTATTTGCAGATTAAAATGTCCAACTTGCGCAACCTTTCCTATCAAAATCAAAACAGCTGTTACCAAGGGCGCACCCAGGATCAGGAACAAAGTAAATATAGTTGTTTTTTAAAACATTTCTATTTTTTATTAAATCATTTTTACGCTAATATCAAACGTCTCGGATTTTCAGAAAAACTTTTCGATTATTTCCTCCCGAATCAGCGCGAGGTTTTCGGTAGCGATTCTTCTATGGACACAAATGAGGCATAGTCCAGAAAGCCTTTATTCTCCTGTTATGCTTCTCAGCCAGGTTTTTACTCACGAAGTGTATTAAACGCTCGCCCCACAGTCACTGTTGTGCATGGAAAAGCGCTCAAAATGGAATTACACTTATTTATCGCTGTTAGACATTCGTTTTTTTTTCTTTAAAAAGATCTACAACTTCAACATCAAGATCATAGATTTGTTCAAAATGTTTCGCGTTCTTTTGTACATCTTCACTGCTGGAGCTGGAGTATTTTTATTGGAAATATCTAGTTGTAAAGAGGCCGTTAGTGAATCCAGATTCGGTATTATTATAGGTTGTCGCCAGAACTAATTTTCATTGACCGATGGGGGTTACTTCTGTTCTTTTGTTACCTGCCAAACGTGGTAGAGAAATTTCTAATCCTAGATCGGCAGTAATCATACGAGCTTTCATAATTAACTCAGTAGTGACTGCTTCTGCATTCCTACGGTCGTTCTTAACCATCTCCAAAATATTTTCAGTATGCTGACCAACGGCAACAGTTAAGCTGAGTTTACTGCCTTTGGTGCGAAAATCGGTGCGGCCTTAAAAAATTTCAGTATCTCTTTCTTAAATCTTGGCAAAATTTAACATTCAATTGTAAATGACATAATTTAAAATTTTTAATTTCAGTTTCTGTAAAATTTTTTTAGAGAAAAATATTTCGGCGTTTGTTCCATAAAAAATATCTAAAACAGGTACATGATTATTTATATCTAAAGTATATATTAAATGAGATTCAATATTTGCTTTAGAGATGAAATTGCAGCAAATTTGTTTAAACAAAAATGTTGAGCGCGTATGCGCAATGTGGATGCGAGCTTCTTCTGCTTGCATTTATATGTTTATATAATTTACTAGTTTACGCACATACGATAAAAAGTAAAAATATATATATTCTTAATTGCGGATCCGAAAAAATATATATTAGTTGCATTGAGTTACGCAAAAATAGTGCCGAAAATCAATCGATTGTGCCTAAGGTGCAGTCTGCTACCGAATGGGCCGAAAATGGCACAATGCACACTCATTTTTCATCACTGTAACGCAATACTTGTCGCCTCAAGAGAATTTACACGTACATAAGAGTTATATATACCAAAAAATATAGGTAAAAGTATTAGTACGTCTGGAAGGTGCCACGCCAGCTTTTCAAATAGCCGCAGTTCTCTCTATTAGTACGGGATTGATTTCATATATATCCATACCAAGGCCCAGCACTCTACCATAAACACTTCCAGAGATATGCCGTACGAAAACTTCGGTTTATATGTGAGGTGCCACGCCCCCTTATCCCAAAACATAAATTTTTTCATGAGTACGTGATTGATTGCATATACCTCCATAGCAAGTTCCAGTACTCTACCATGAACACTTCCAGAAATATGCAGTACGAAGAATCCGGTTGGTATGGGAGGGCCGCTGTGGTGTAGTGGTTAGCAATGCGCGCTTCCACCTCGCATAGCCTGGATCCATGCCATGGTCAATGCAGCATCGCAAAAAATAAAAAAAAAAATCGGCAGGCAATGGCGAACCTCCGAGTGTATAACTGCCATGAAAAATAGCTTCTCATAAAAATACAATCGCCGTTCGGACTTTAACATTAGTGTAAGCGCCAATCCATTACTAATATTATTATTATTATTATTATTATTATTATTATTATTATTATTATTA
>NW_023460535.1:0-7962 GCF_013731165.1 Rhagoletis pomonella | reverse complement strand
ATTATTATTATTATTATTATTATTATTATTATTATTATTATTATTATGCGGCCGCTGTGTTGTAGTGGTAAGCAGTGCGCGCTTCCACTCCACGGTGTCTGGGTTCAAGCCCTAGTCAAAACAACATTGCAAAAAAATGTATAAAAAAGGTTTTTTCTTAACAGCGGTCGCCCGGAAGGCAATGGCAAACCACTGAGTGTATTTCTGACATGAAAAACAGCTCTTAAAAAATAAAATCGCAGTTCCGAGTTGGCGTAAAACTGTAGGCCCCTCCACTTTGTGTGACAACATCAAGGCGCAGGCCACAAATCGCAGGAGAAGCTCAGCCAGACACTAACATATGTGTAAGCCCCAATCTATTATTATTATTATGAGAGGTGCCACGACCCATTTTCTAATAATAATAATAATAATAATAATCCCAACGGTCCGCACGAGGGGCGCAGTCCGCATGACGTACGGAACCAATATTTTAAATTTTTGTGCCGAGTCACGATAGGCAGGAGTTTGTTAAGTGTCGAGATCTAAAACTGTTCAGCTACAGAACTAAATTCATCAGCTAATTTTATGTATTTATGTCCATAATTCACTTATTGAGAGAGGAGAGTATCGCTTTCTTAATGCTGAAAAGCGGATCTGATATATCAAACGTGCTGGAGTGAGAGTTAAAATCCTGGCATAAGCAACGGAGTGGGTCGTGCAATTCAAAATTGGTTTTACAAGCTTTCAGAAATATGGGACAAAAGTGTCTTGATACGCGTGAGGGAACATTAAAGCTTACATCAGCCAGAAGAGACGGACTTGAAATTGAGCCTGTCAGTAATTTAACCATAAAAATTATACCAAGCATTTCCCTGCGACTGGCAAGTGTAGGAAGGTTAATAAGTTTTAAGCGACTCGTATAAGGTGGAAGACTATATTGAGAATCCCATCGGAAATTTCTTAAAGCAAAAAGTAGGAATTGTTTTTGAATTGATTCTATCTTGTCTGAGTAAATTTGATACCTTGGACTCCAAACCACCGAGCCGTATTCCAGAATCTAATGTTGTAAACAGGGTTTTAGTGATATAAGGGTCACTAATTTCTTTTGACCATCGTTTCACAAATGCAAGTACACGTTTAGCCTTGTTGACTGTCACATTAATGTGAAGATTAAAATTAAACTTAGGATCCATTGTGATACCAAGGTCCACAAAATTGCATACCTGTTCCAGGTTATGGTTACCTATTATATAAGAAACTGGCAGAACAGCTCTTCGCGAGAAGCACATTAATTTACATTTCTTAAGATTTAGAGGCATAAGATTTACTTTACACCAGTAAGCCATGCTGTTTAAGTCTGATTGTAGCAAAGACCTTTCTTTAATTGAAACGTACGATCTGCATACATTAAATTTTTGGAGAATTTTATATCTGTAGAAATATCGTTTATAAAAAGCAAGAACAGAATCGGGCCTAGGTGGCTACCCTGAGGGACTCCTGAAGTAACATCAATGACGTCAGAGATAGTATTTTTAAACAATACCCTTTGTGTTCTATCATAGAGGTATGAGGAGATCCAACGTAGAAAATTAGGTGGAAGACCAAGAAGATCAAGTTTATAGATGGGCAACGAGTGGCACACTTTGTCAAATGCTTTACTGAAATCAGTATATATAACATCAACAGTTTTGCTCTCACTAAATGCTTTTGAGATATAGGATGTTAATTCAAGTAAATTTGTAGAAGTTGATTTGCACTTGCAAAATCCATGCTGACTATATGAAATGCTTGAAGTGATAGAATGCGTCAACCGATTTGTTATAATTGCTTCAAATAATTTAGGAATTGCATAAAGCTTAGCTATGCCCCGGTAGTTCTCCACTGAAGACCTGCTACCGCTTGTATGTAAGGGGGTTATGAAAGATTCCTTCCATACAGTTGGAAAAACGCCCTCTTTAAGAGACAAATTAAATAAGGCTGTTAACGGCTCATAGAGATAATCAGCACAATTTCTAAGAAAACAAGTGGGGATCTGGTCAAGACCATAACTAAAAGACTGCTTTAAGGACTTCAGGTAAACTAAAACATCATCGGGAGATATTATAGGGTTATGTATTGAGTTAATTGGACTTAGTTTAAAAGGATAGTCGAAGTATGCTTGGGAGTTAGTGGAATAATTGGATTTAAAAAACTGAGCGAACATGTTAGAAATTGTTTGATTATCACCAGAGACGGTATTTTGATACTTCATGGCGGAAGGAAACCCACGTACATTTCGCTTGAAGTTTACGAAATCATAAAATGAGTTGGGGTTATTTATTATACGTCGTTTGATTTTACACAAGTAATCTTTATAACACTTTTTGTTTAATTCAAAGAACTTGTGAGGCAAAAGTGAGTATTTTACATAGTATGAGTGTAAGCCGGTTTTTTGTGTAATCTAAAATAACGTGACTTTCTGTTTTTCAAGTTTCTCAGTTCTTTAGTGAACCATAACTGTGTTTGTTCTTCAGGAACACACATGCGTTTAGGCACATACTTTTCAAATAATCTATGTACAGTAAAATTAAAATTTGCAACGCTTTGCTCAACTTTTTCCTTGTATATAGGCCACGACAATTTAGACAATTCTTTATTCAGTTTTTTAAAGTTGGCTTTCGAAAAATCAAAGCGAATATTTGGTTCGTATGTTTGGACATCGCAATTTTGACCATCGTTTATAATTTCGTAAGATATCTCAATAGCAGGGTGGTAGACATCTTCGGGCAAAACTAGTGGGTCACATTTATTTACAGCCGACTTAGATGCATCATCAACATAAACAAGATCTAATACTTTGCCAAACTTATTGCGAAGTACATTAACTTGATTCAGGCAGAGTTCAGCCATCTCCTCTAAAAATACATTGTTGCACGCGCTAGACGAGAAAGGTACAATATCATTGTCAATGATGTTCCATGATACATTTGGTAAATTAAAGTCACCCAACACAATCAACGAATCAGAGGGTTTAATCATTGAATTAATTGATCTCAGTAAAGATACATGTTGTGAATACACTGATAAGTCAGATCGGGGAGGAATATAGCATAGAGCTAAGTAAGTAAACCCCCTTCCAACCTGAGCACGAATGCATTTGAATTCTGCAGATTCAATGTGTGGAAGACTAACTTCTTCAGATGGTATTGAAGAGTCTACGGCAAAGAGTACGCCACCGCCGACTCTGTCCTCCCGATATTTTCTGTAGATATGATAATTATTTGAAAGAATCTCTGAATTAAAAGTGTGAGGTTTGAGCCAAGTTTCAGTCAAAGAAATTATATTATAATTGCGTTCAAGGCCATTAAGATATAAATTCGTTAATTTAGTATTTATGCCTCTTACGTTTTGATAATAAATACTTAAAGCAGATTTAGTAATCAGTTTTTTGATTCTGTATTCTGACGGGGAATATTTGCTAAATTATTAGTTTTGTTGGGCCTATACTCAAATTCACGAACGAAAGCTCCGGAGGGCCAAAAAGAACTACTAAGCAGCATGTCAAAATTTTCTAAATTTACGTCTATTTTAAATGAAGAAATATTTCTTTCATATCTAAATTAAATTTTCTGATACTTAAGTTGACAGTTTTAACTTTGGACGAGATGTAAAACTTTATATCGTCCTCGGAAGTATCCCTCGAAAATCTAGATACAAACATAGACTTCTTTGGGGGAACCACAACCAGTCTCCTAGTATTAGACTCGATTACCGGCGGACGGGGTTGAGGAACTGAGTTACTAATTGAGGGTAGAGTAAGCGTTGGAAGATTAGATGGCGGTGCCACAACTTCAACGGGGGAAGGGGAAGATACTGCAGGGTCGTTATTATTAGAAGCAGACTTTGATATATGTTCTTTTGAGGAAGATAACTCCGTTGTCTGTGGACATGGAGAAGAAAGATTAATTAAGTCATTCGAAAGATTTTTCTGACGTGGAACGGTCCTTTCATTAGGCGGACTATGAAGACGCTTACGTTTTGACACACGAATGTCCTTCATAGATTGTACGGTATCTAAGCATTTAAAAGATTTAAATACATTTTCATAATGTTTAAATTTTTCGGTCAGTACCGACTACTCTCTCCCTACCTCAGAAAACCCATTTCTGGTTTGCCTAAACAACTTAAAGAGATCAACTTCGGTTGACCTGCACTTTAAGCAAGACCAGCGAAGACCTTTGCCATCATTAATAGCGTCCAGAATTCTTCCTGTCAAACCAGCACATTTTAGATGGCAAATACCATCACAGAGCCAGCACGATAAGTAGCGTTCAGATTCGCGTTTAATTTGGCAGTTATCAAGATCACACTTCATATTGAAAGATTTAATAACACTTATGTTAATAAAAGACAAGCAAAATAAGTTTAGCACAACACACACAACAGTTTAGGAGCTGATGTATTTAGCTTAAAAATATATGTAGCGAACAGTTTGAGTATCACTGTATTGTGACACTTAATAAACGCAACGAAAACAGCTGTGACAAGAAATACTAAAAGAAGTAAACAAAAAGAGCAAAAAGAAATATGCAAAAATAGAGACGATCTCAGTTAACTACAAAGGAATTACAACAACAATGATAACAACAAATGACTCGGCAAGATTAGATGTATGCTAGTGAAATTTAATTAAGTTTAATATAAACCACAAAAATCACAAAACTTTCACTTAGCTTCGATTATTATCACACCAATTTTTCTTCATGAGTGTGCCATTGATTTCATATATCACCGTACTATGTTCCAGTACTCTACCATGAACATTTCCAGAGATATGCAGTATGAAAAACTCAATACGTAAAAAACCACAATTTTCTCCATGAGTATACCGTTCCGTTTATATGGGAGGTGATATGCCCTCTTCACTTAGCGGTATGAAATATACTGACGGTTTGTTTGTTTATTTGTTTATTTGGAAACTTCATCCTGGCACAACTATTGGACAAAATTATTTTATAGTGCTCGTCACAATTCATAATAGCTAAGTAATAAAAGTTGCATATAAAAATTTTAAAAATATTTTGTTAAGAAACATAAAAAACATTAATAACTATTAAATATATAGACATCGAATATTTTAAGCATTTAGAATTTAGGATAGAATTGACAAACCCAGCTCACACGATTACGCATTTGCACAAAATCGTGCCAAACTTAGGTATATCTGCTAGAAGAAAAGTTTCAATCCTAGTTTTATTTGTGCCAAAAGGTGGCAATAAGAACCATAGAAATCTGTACAAATATACCACTCGGGTGAAGCGGTCTCAATAGGGAGATCGAATGAAGTACAAGTAAAGTAAAGTATAGTGTAGTATAGTATTACGAGCATACAATAGGAACATACATACAATTTATACATATACAGGGTGTCCCAGAAGTAACGTACCAAACTTTAGGGGAAGGTAGGTGGGGGGTGAGCTCCCTGATAAGCAAAAAATTTTCAGGTAAAAGTGTCACCGTTTTTGAAATATTTACATTTTTTTTTAATTAAAAAAAATCGTGCCTTTTCATGTATTTTCTTTAACTGCATCTACAAACCAAAATAAAAAAATACTTCCAGATAGTTGCTTCTCCATACTCAAATGCAATGTGGTTAAAATATATTAAGGAACTATCATACAATTATGACGATTTTGGGATATTTAACTTTTTGATATTTTCTTCCCCAACTTTGGCTACCTCTGGTGAAAATAAATGTACTGAGCTATAACTTTACATTACATAAAAAAATTTCTCATTTAATAAAGATTTCAGAAAGGTGCTACTCTTACTGTTTCGAATCGAAAAAAAGTTATAGCCGCTTTTGTGGGCAAAGGACTGAGACACGCTAGAATGTATTTAATAGATTTAAGTTGCTCTTGTTACCGCCCAAAGACATGCTAAATAGTACAAAGGTACATTATTACCTGCTCCTGACATTGTTTTATGTTACTTACCGGAATTAGTGAAAGTGGATTTTGTGAAATTGGACCCTTCGAACATTCTGTTATTAATACTATAACAGAGAACACGCACTATACGTCGCATGAATATGCGGATATTCACCTAATTTATGGTGAAGCTTTCTGTAATGCCAGAGCTGCTCAGAGACTCTATGCAGAGCGATACCCCAATCGTCGGCATCCGGGTCGTGAAGTATTCGCCCGGACCCATAGAGAAATATATGAAGGTAAGTGATTTTTACACCTTTCTTGTTTGCTTGCTTGTTAACTATCATTTTTCACTTTTTTAAGGTCGCATACCTGGAAGGCGTGGCGGCGAAACAGGACGTCCTGCAACGGAAGATGTTGAACTTGTGTTAGAGCAAGTGGAACTAGGTCCATCGACTTCAGTGAGAATGATGGAAATACGGACGGGAATACCAAAAACTACAGTTCACAAAGCTTTAAAAGACCATCCATTTCATCCCTACCACATTCAACGTGTTCAGGCTCCACAAGAAAGAGATTACCTGTCGAGGGTTAGATTTTGCCGTGAAATGTTGCGAATGCATGAATCAGACCCATCTTTTTTAATAAAATAATTTGGAGCGATGAATCATCATGCAAGCGTGATGGTTATTTTATTTTACATAACCTTCACAGTTGGCAGATAGACAATCCTCACGAAATGAGAGAAGATCGTTTGCAGTACCGGTACATAATAAATTTATGGTGCGGTATTTTTAATTGTCAGATATTGGGACCTGTGGAACTGCCGCCAACGCTCAACGCTCACAGTTATTTAGAGTTCCTTCAGGAACGGCTTCCAACTCTTTTAGAAGATGTACCCTTAATCCTGCGGCGAAGACTATGGCTTCAAAATGACGGGTGCCCTGCTCACTACGGGCGTGAAGTAAGAGCTCATTTAGACGAATCTTATCCCCGCCGATTGATTGGACGATACCGGCCAATCACGTGGCCCGCTCGATCGCCAGACCTGAATCCATTCGATTTTTTCTACTGGGGCTGTCTTAAGGAAATAATTTATTTAAAAACAATTCAAAACGAAGAGCATTTGCGGGAACAAATAAATGGAGCTGCTGCTGAGATAGCCCAGTTGAGTTTAAGATCTCTAAAAGCGCCTTTTATTAAAAGGTGCCGAGCTTGTATTAGAGTAGAATGGTCGCCAATTTGAGCATATTTTATCAATAAATGAAAAAATTTTTCTTCAAACAACTCATGTATATCTTATTTCACGTGAACCCATCCTTCACACAAAATATTGATAGATATAGCCCTTGTTATAGACTCTAGTCCAAATTCCGGTAAGTAACATAAAATAATATCAGGAGTATGTAATAATGTACCTTTGTACTATTTAGCATGTCATTTGACGGTAACAAGAGCAAATTCAATTTAAATCTATTAAATACATTCTAGCGTGTCTCAGTCCTTTACCCACAAAAGCGGCTATAACTTTTTTTTCTATTCAAAACATAAGTGTGGCACCTTTCGGAAATCTTTATTAAATGAGCAATTTTTTTATGTAATGTAAAGTTATAGCTCAGTACATTTTTTTTTTACCCGAGATAGTCAAAATTGGGGAAGAAAATATCAAAAAGTTAAAAATCCAGAAATAGTCCTAATTTTATGATGGTTCCTTAATATATTTTAACTACATTGCGTTTGAGTATGGAGAGGCAACTATCACGTTTGCATGATGATTCATCGCTCCAAATTATTTTATTAAAAAAGTTGGGGTCTGATTCATGCATTCGCAACATTTCACGGCAAAATCTAACCCTCGACAGGTAATCTCTTTCTTGTAGAGCCTGAACACGTTGAATGTGGTAGGGATGAAATGGATGGTCTTTTAAAGCTTTGTGAACTGTAGTTTTTGGTATTCCCGTCCGTATTTCCATCATTCTCACTGAAGTCGATGGACCTAGTTCCACTTGATCTAACACAACTTTAACATCTACCGTTGCAAGACGTCCTGTTTCGCCGCCACGCCTTCCAG
>NW_023460534.1:29530-35431 GCF_013731165.1 Rhagoletis pomonella | reverse complement strand
TCCATCACCCAAGCTTAAACAAGCTTCAAAAAAGCGGAAGCATGGAGTAGACAGCATTGTTCCTAATCCCATTACTTTAGACATTGACACTCCGCCAATTGATTCTTTGCCTACTCCCGGCTTAAATAAGGAATTATTAAGTTGAGTTATCTCAAGCTGCATCTTCCTCAGGTGTCACTGCAAGGACTGCAGCAAAAACTACAGCTGTGTCTGAACCTACATCTCAAAGTGGACCTTCTCCGTTACCGAAAGAATTAATCGTAGTTCCTGCGAATAAATCTGTGTTTGTTTCGCACTTTTCTAGTGAAACGTCGGTAGAAGATGTTAAGTCTTATATAACATCAAAGCTTAATCCCCGGCACATAGCTATTAGAAAATTTAATTTTTCATACGAAAGAAGCATATCTTCCTTCAAAATTGATATTTCCGCCGACCATTGTCAAAACATTGTTGATGGTTCATTCTGGCCAAATGGCGCTTTAGTTGGAGAGTTTGAGTTTAAACCTCGAGCTCGGAATGAAAATACAGTTCAAATTCCCTCCTCAGGATCAAAAAACTTATAAATAATTTTTTCTTCAATATTTATTACCAAAATGTTAGAGGTCTAAATACAAAATTAACTGAGCCGTGCTTAAAGCCTTTTGATTTAAATTATGAAATTTTGGTTTTTACTGAAACTTGGCTAAAAGTGAATAGGGGTATTCTCGAAGTCTTGCACGATGCACGGATTGCACGAAATGCAAAAATACTATTCCAAATTTCGAAGAGTACGAGAACACCCCATTGCAAAGTGGTAGCATGCATGGGGAGCAAGCAGCGAAATTATGTATCAAATACAATAACAAGAGACAGCAAAAAAAAATTAAGTGAGCGAGATGAGAGGAATGAGAGAAATATGTAGCAATTCCAACAACAAAACAACTAGCACAGGGTCGCTATTATCTTGCTATGCTATTTTGCAAAATATATACATGGGTTTCGACGTTGCATATTTTGCAGCGATAGGAAATGTTGTTTCCCATGAATTTTCTTGTTGTGTGTTTGCAATTTATGCAATCCGTGCAATCCGTGCTACGTGCAATGGCTTTGCAAGATTTGGAGAATACCCCTAATGTGTTTAGTAGTGAAATATTGTGTAGTAAGTATGAAATATTTAGAAATTATCGCTTAGATAGAAAAGGCGGGGGTGTTTTAATAGCTGTTCAGACCGACTTTTCCTCTGAAAAAGTTGTGTTCGTAGGTTCAGATGATGTTGAATTCCTCTGTGTTAGAATACGGTGCCCCTCAGATAGTGTTTTTCTTGTTGCAATTTATATTCCACCAAACTCTAACCCTTCGGTTTACTTCAAACATTCTTCATTATTGCCCTCTTTATTTGCCATGGTCAAGCCCTCCGATTCGATTGTTGTGTTGGGTGATTTCAATCTAGCGTGTGTTTCCTGGGATTCGGAGGATGGAATTCTGGTGCCAAATTCTTCTCGGGATGTACTAAACCAATTTCTTAACGAACTTTCCGATCTTGGTCTATATCAGATTAATTCAGTTATCAATAACTTAGGTAAATGTCTTGATTTAGCGTTTATTGATGATACTGCTAAATGCACTATAATACGCGGCGATCCTTTAGTTATACCTATAGACCCTTATCACCCACCACTTGAGTTGCCCTTGGCACCATCCTACGATTCATGTTATTGTCCTGAAACTAGAAAGCCAAAAGGTCGGCGATATTCTTTCAAATACGCTAACTAAGACAAGCTTAAAATATCAATATCTGAAATAATCTGGCCTAAGTACGATGGGGATGTTGAGTACAGTGCCTTACACTTTAGTAAAATCTTGAATAATATATTCAGTAAAGTCATTCCTCTTGTTAAAGAAAATAACGGACCTCGTAACTCGTTGTGGTTTAACTCAGGGCTAAAGCATTTAAAAAATCAGAAAACTAAATCATTTAACTTTTATAAAAAATCAGGCTTGTCTTCTCACTACGCCGCGTACTCCATCCTTCGTCATAAATACAATGCCTTAAACAGAAAATGTTACAGGAATTACATTAATAAAACTCGCATTAACATCGTTTCTTATCTTAAGTCATTTTATCATTTTGTTAACTCAAAACGTAAAATAAATGAGTTTCCCTCAACACTGAAATTAGATGATGTTATTTCTAGTGATGATGATATGATTGCTGATATGTTTGCAAATTATTTTGAATCGAACTATTCTGTCGAGCCAAATGAAAAAACTTCTAGCTATCCTTTTCCACTCCCACAGTTTGACCACATCCGTATTCCTTCAATCTCCGCTCACAATCTTCTCCTTCATTTGAATAGTTTAAGAAATTCTTTTCTAAGCGGCCCGGATGGTATTCCCTCCTGTGTCCTAATAAGTTGTGCTGATTATCTATAAAAGCCATTAACAAACATCTTCAATGCTTCTCTAAAGCGAGGAGTTTTCCCCTCTTTGTGGAAGGAGTTACGACTTGCCGCTTTATAAAAATGGAAGCAGGTCGAATATTGCGAATTATAGGGGAATCGCTAAGCTGTGTGCCATTCCTAAATTATTTGAAGAAATCGTTACGGAAGAACTATCTTATTCCATAACACCTGTTATCGATGTATCACAACACGGCTTTTGTAAAGGTAAATCAACTGTATCAAACCTTCTTGAATTCGCTACAAATGTGAACAATGGTTTCAAAAGTAATTATCAAACTGACGTAATTTACACTGATTTCAGCAAGGCTTTTGATAAAGTATCTCATTCAACTTTAATATACAAAATTGATAAAACTGGTTTCCCTCCAATCCTGCTGCGCTGGCTTTCTTCTTATTTCATCGGCAGGAAACAGAGGGTTATCTTCAAAAAATGTTCATCTCGTGTAATTCATGTGACGTCAGATGTACCTCAAGTCCCCTTCTGTTTATTTTATTCATCAACGATCTTCCAAATATTTTGAAGTATTCGAATTGCTTAATGTACGCAGACGACGTTAAGTTATTTAAGTTCGTTGGTGCCCCAGGAGACAGGGTGTTTAAATGGTGCGAAGTAAATTCTATGTCACTTAACTTGAAAAAGTGTAAATTTATGTGTTTCTCTACCCTTTCAATCATATAGCTACCGCATTTGTGAACATAGTGTTGATCAGGTAACTAATTTCATCGATCTAGGCGTAACCATGGACTCTAAGCTTGAATTCAAGTCCCATGTCCTTGTGTTAATAGAGCCAAGGGCGTCTTGGCTTTCATCAAACGTTGGGCTAAAGAATTCAGAGATCCTTATGTCACTAAAGCTCTCTTCACCTCCCTAGTCAGGCCGTTATTAGAATATGGGTCGGTCGTATGGAACCCTAGATATCAAACGCACTCTGACAGACTCGAGTTGGTACAGAAACAATTCTTATTATTCGCATTAAATAATTTGCCTTGGGATTCGACATTAAATCTCCCACCGTACAAAAGCCGCTTGAAGCTCATAAATTTGCCAACGCTGCACAACCGTAGAGAGATGCTTGGGGTTTTGTTCATGATTAAGATCTTAAACGGGATGGGCAATAGTCCCTTTCTACTGAACCAGATCACGTTTTGTATTCCTTCTAGGCCTTCTAGACATTACAAGCCCATTACTCTAACTATTTGTAGAACAAATTTTGAAATGCATGATGCTTTTCGTTGCCTATGGCAGGACTTTAATAAGCATTACGACAATTTTGACACCTCCGAATCACATTTTACCATTAAGAAAACCTTACTTGAGATTTTGAATAACTAACATGTAAACCCTTACATTGCACCTTATCGTTCAGCTGGTGAACTGTATTTCTGTTCAGTTTATGAGGTAAACGTAAACGTGAATCGCTTTTTTGTAACTAAATAAATTAATACCTTTAACCGGGAACGATAAATTACACAATATCTATGACTGCTTAGTACAACTGTAATCGGCTTCGTATATTTTCGCGACCGCGTAAGGCAATACGAGCATGGATCGGAAACTCGCCTTTCCAACCATGATCAACAGCTTTTCCACAGCGCGGAGCGGAAACTAGAGCTTTCCGCCTGCCACACACTCAAAGTAATGACTTCGGGAACATGGATCGGAAACTCGTTCTTTCCGACCATGCTGAACAGCGTGTCCACAGTGCGGAGCGGAAACTAGAACTTTCCGCCTGCCACACATTCAAAGTAATGACTTCGGGAACATGGATCGGAAACTCGTTCTTTCCGACCATGTTCAACAGCTTGTTCATAGCGCGGAGCGGAAACCAGAGCTTTCCGCCTGCCACACATACAAAGTAATGTCTTCGGGAACATGGATCGGAAACCCGGCCTTACCGACCTTGATCAACAGCCTGTCCGCAGCGCGGAGCGGAAACTAGGCCTTTCCGCCCGCCGCACTCAAAAGTAGACTGAAGACTAGGCCTCGCCAGCTACCAAGCCCGCTATTTTATGTTGTTATTATTAATATTATTATTATTATTATTATTATTATTATTATTATTATTACTATAAATTACTATGTATCTAAATGTTCTATTCTCATTTGTCTGTAAGAAAACATTTTTCTGTAGACCAAATAAATAAATAAATAAATAAATACAAATAAATAAATAAATAAATATCTCCCGCTCATAACCTACCTGCTAAGCTGACCTTGTAGTAGCATAAATATGCTTGTATTTTTGTGAACTTGCATAAACGCAGTTGTATACAATGCCATTCTGGCGTTGCACATATACATTTAATACATACCCTGCAGTACGGGGGAGCGACTACAGGACTGATGAATCGGTAGCTACCTGGTAAACTCCATCAATTACCGACCGACTACTTGCAGTATATTTCAGCGATTACTTTTACAAGACAATGTCCTAGGCGGTCACCATCGGCTCACTCTGCACTACCGGGAGTTACTAAAGTAGTCACTTGCGTGATTTATGGGCGCCCTCTGTCGTAGTTTTTCGCTATTCTGGTTTCGACTGATTCGACTCTGCATTACCATGTGCACTACCACGGGTTAATGTAGTAACTACTTACCTAGGAGTCGGTGCAGTAGCGGTTCAAAAGTAGCGATTGACTGCAGCAGTACTGGATATGTATATATGTATATGTGTATATATATATGTATATGTATGTGTACGAAATTCGCGAATATTAAAAAAGGTTTATGTAAAAATGGGTACCCACCCGACCAACGTACACGAGAATGCATCCGGTTTCAATATTTTAGCAACACTTTCACTTACAAAACTATTGAGAACGGGTTCCGAAAAAGTATCGTAAAAGTATTACCTGTCGCTCAGTTTGTGGCAGCAGAGCTCTCGTTCTCGACATGCGTTTTCAAATGGCTTTTCGAAGTGTTTTCGATAGTGGAAACGTATCTCACACGGAAGCTATCGCGATCCGTTTTGCTATCGAGAAATTAATGAAAGCGGCAATGTTTTCGATCTGCTCTGTTATCGAGAAAGTAACGAAAACGAAAGATATTTCGATCCCTTTCCCTATCGAGAACTTAATGAAAACGGCAATGTTTTCGATCTGTTCGATTATCGAGAAAGTAGCGAAAACGTAGATATTTCGATCCGTTTCTCTATCGAGAAATTAATGAAAACGATAATTAGAGCTGTTCCATTCCAATTGATTCCCATATAAGAAGAGTGCTTTTAAAATTTTAACAGTTGCTTTATATTTAACGGAATGATCAGTTTTATTAAGTTTTAAAACAGTTTAAAAACTAAAATGATAAATATTCATTACTTAAAAATTATAACATTAACATGTAATTAAAACTTATGATTCTTGAACATAATTTTCAATCCTTAGTTTTTTCCTGGTACTTGTAAATTTTGCAGACTCGGTCATGTGCGTACTGAAAAAATTTTGACTTGTTTTGTCAAAT
>NW_023460534.1:26821-29430 GCF_013731165.1 Rhagoletis pomonella | reverse complement strand
CCAACGTGTATTCAAACAATGATCGCCACGAGCTTCTTATAAATTTAACGTACGACTTCTCTACATTGGTGCAAATTTCATTAACCTGAATACAAATATAGGTATATCTATATATGTATAAATACGCCACATCCCTTTTTTGAAACATACACCGATTTAAAGGATATAACTTCCTCTAATCCAGAAATGTTAATCCAGATACATAGGGGGCGTGAAACTTAGCACAGATGCATAGATTGTAAATACTCTACTTACGGCGAAATATGGTAGATTTTATCTCTGGAACTACTTATGCTATCGTCCTGAAATTTGACACAGTAACATATGTTGTCAATACCGTACTTACGGCGAAAAATGGTCGATTTTAGAAAAGGGGGCGTGGCACCGCCCATACAAACTGAACGTCTCATATCGCTTATCTCTGGAACCGCCTATGCTAACGTCCTGATATTTGACACAGCAATGTATGTTGTCAATACCGTACTTACGGCGAAGAGTGGTCGATTTTGGAAAAGAGGGCGTGGCACCGCCCATAAAAACTTAAATTCTCATATCGGTTATCTCTGGAACCACTTATTATTAGATAATGGAATTGTACACGCCTACATTTATACACATATAAAATCGCAAGAATCATTCAATTGGGAACCCTTTTCTTTCGGATTTTAAAATCGTGTTGAATGATTATTGTTTTGTGTAAAAGTTTTTAGAAGGACCAGTGTGTTTGTCTTCCCATAGGTGGCGCAGGCATTGAGAGCTATCCTAAAAAATCATATTTATGATCAGATTTGTTTCACTTTTAGAACACATGTTAGCAACATAAAATTTGGTGTAACTTGGTATCCCAGTCGTGTGATGGAAAAATATTGGGCTTTGGCCCAGACTTCACAAAAACTCGTATGAAACCGCCATGAGGGAAGGAAATATTATCGTTTGTTGTAAACCTTCAAGATACTTTCTCAACCGTTAACGATTCTGATGAAAAAATGAAAAAATGTATGTAGATGTGGGCAATTTAGTTTTTAACCTCCAAGAGGCTCTCAGACAAATATAATCGAAAAACTTATTTACAGTCTGAATTGGTATATGATTTACATATTAGTCAGTGATGAACATCTCATCTATATATACAAATACATTTGTATGTATATTTTTTATAAATTAAAATCGAGGTTCCTTTTTCGGTCTAATTTCAAAAGCTCGTGAAGAAATTTGGAGGAGACTTGGTAGAATTCGCTATAAATGCTGGTGGACTTCAAAATAGTAATTTGTATAAAGGGGTTAGTTATCAGTGACAGGCAAAATTCAAAAGTGTATGAAAAAAGATGTCGAATTTCGACAACTGGGCGATACTAGTTAATATAAATATATATTAATGGAAACATTCAGATCAAAATTAAATCAAATGTCTGCTTGTAGTAAATTGTATTGAGAAATGAAAATATTCAGGCCTATCGCCAATTCCATGTGAATAAATCGTTAATTTAACATGCAAAACAAAAACAAGTTGGGAAGAATTGTTTTTGTTTTTCTTTATAATTTTTGGAAATATTTGTTCATGTGAAATTCGCGATAAAGACGATAAAGATTCTTTTGTAATTTTTAAAATTGTTATAAAGTATTTAATCAATACCTATTAATTTTTTTTCCATGTTGTTGTTGCATAAGTTGCTGTAATGTGCAGGTCTTTGTGTGTAAATTGTTCTATCGTCCATATTGAAAAGGTCGGTATATTGATGTGCCATTTTAACCTAATAATGTATTAATGGCATATAAATATGTTTTTGGTCAATAATATGACAAACTTTCGCAGATATTTTATCTACTGGGTGTTTAATTATTTCAGAGTCTTTTTGAAGAAAAAATACCCGCCAAGGTCGAGTCCATAGGATAACTAAAAAAAGATCTAAGTTAGTAACTAAATTACTAAATAGTATTATTGTCTATTTCAAAAATTTTGTATAGTTTGTATAACATACAAATATGACTATAACAAAATAAAATGAATTAGTACCTTTTAAGTCAAAGTAAAAGTTCTTATTGACAATATTGTTTCGGGAAACGTCTGAATTTAGTTTACATTCTTTGTGCACAACACCAAATAAACTTCGTTCAACTATGCAGTTATAAAGCTGCTCTAAAACGTTATCACTTTTTTTTACCATATTTTTTAGTTGTCCGAAAAAATGTTCAAAAGGAACAGCACTTATGGTTTCAAGAGAGCCAAAAATCCTTGATTGGCTACTGAGATGGGTTAAACAATGAAAATTATATGTTAACATCGTCCCAGAGTATAATGAGGAAACATCCTTCCCAAAGTTGTTTAATAAACTATTTGCAAGTGCATTTTTGGTTATTCGTTGTGAAGAGAAAGTCTCATCGCCAAGCTCAGGAGCAAGAAATGATTGTACCTCTCAACATCTAAAATGCTTCTCAAAACTATTGGCCCAGTGTATAGAAGAAAAGACCGAAACTCAGTGGCTTTACTACTCTTTGGAGCTACTCTTTGACTTTAAATCAGGGTTCGGAAATATTCATATATGAGCTTTCGCGTACATACATTTATGATTTTATTCGCGACCGTGAACGTATCAAATATTCTCTATTGA
>NW_023460534.1:25458-26721 GCF_013731165.1 Rhagoletis pomonella | reverse complement strand
TCAATACCGTACTTACGGCGAAAAATGGTAGATTTTAGAAAAGGGGGCGTGGCACCGCCCATACAAACTGAAAGCCTCATATCGCTTATCTCTGGAACCGCCTATGCCAACGTCCTGAAATTTGACACAGCAACATATGTTGTCAATACCGTACTTACGGCGAAAAATGGTCGATTTTAGAAAAGGGGGCGTGGCACCGCCCATACAAACTGAACGTCTCATATCG
The DNA here is from genome assembly GCF_013731165.1 of Rhagoletis pomonella. NCBI lineage: Eukaryota > Metazoa > Arthropoda > Insecta > Diptera > Tephritidae > Rhagoletis > Rhagoletis pomonella. Next base: position 26,495 of record NW_023460534.1, on the reverse strand, counting down.
CTTATCTCTGGAACCGCCTATGCTAACGTCCTGATATTTGACACAGCAATGTATGTTGTCAATATCGTACTTACGGCGAAGAGTGGTCGATTTTGGAAAAGAGGGCGTGGCACCGCCCATAAAAACTTAAATTCTCATATCGGTTATCTCTGGAACCACTTATTATTAGGTAATGGAATTGTACACGCCTACATTTATACACATATAAAATCGCAAGAATCATTCAATTGGGAACCCTTTTCTTTCTGATTTTAAAATCGTGTTGAATGATTATTGTTTTGTGTAAAAGTTTTTAGAAGGACCAGTGTGTTTGTCTTCCCATAGGTGGCGCAGGCATTGAGAGCTATCCTAAAAAATCATATTTATGATCAGATTTGTTTCACTTTTAGAACACATGTTAGCAACATAAAATTTGGTGTAACTTGGTATCCCAGTCGTGTGATGGAAAAATATTGGGCTTTGGCCCAGACTTCACAAAAACTCGTATGAAACCGCCATGAGGGAAGGAAATATTATCGTTTGTTGTAAACCTTCAAGATACTTTCTCAACCGTTAACGATTCTGATGAAAAAATTAAAAAATGTATGTAGATGTGGGCAATTTAGTTTTTAACCTCCAAGAGGCTCTCAGACAAATATAATCGAAAAACTTATTTACAGTCTGAATTGGTATATGATTTACATATTAGTCAGTGATGAACATCTCATCTATATATACAAATACATTTGTATGTATATTTTTTATAAATTAAAATCGAGGTTCCTTTTTCGGTCTAATTTCAAAAGCTCGTGAAGAAATTTGGAGGAGACTTGGTAGAATTCGCTATAAATGCTGGTGGACTTCAAAATAGTAATTTGTATAAAGGGGTTAGTTATCAGTGACAGGCAAAATTCAAAAGTGTATGAAAAAAGATGTCGAATTTCGACAACTGGGCGATACTAGTTAATATAAATATATATTAATGGAAACATTCAGATCAAAATTAAATCAAATGTCTGCTTGTAGTAAATTGTATTGAGAAATGAAAATATTCAGGC
>NW_023460534.1:19665-25358 GCF_013731165.1 Rhagoletis pomonella | reverse complement strand
AATGTCTGCTTGTAGTAAATTGTATTGAGAAATGAAAATATTCAGGCCTATCGCCAATTCCATGTGAATAAATCGTTAATTTAACATGCAAAACAAAAACAAGTTGGGAAGAATTGTTTTTGTTTTTCTTTATAATTTTTTGGAAATATTTGTTCATGTGAAATTCGCGATAAAGACGATAAAGATTCTTTTGTAATTTTTAAAATTGTTATAAAGTATTTAATCAATACCTATTAATTTTTTTTCCATGTTGTTGTTGCATAAGTTGCTGTAATGTGCAGGTCTTTGTGTGTAAATTGTTCCATCGTCCATATTGAAAAGGTCGGTATATTGATGTGCCATTTTAACCTAATAATGTATTAATGGCATATCAATATGTTTTTGGTCAATAATATGACAAACTTTCCCAGATATTTTATCTACTGGGTGTTTAATTATTTCAGAGTCTATTTCGAAACTTTTTGAAGAAAAAATACCCGCCAAGGTCGAGTCCATAGGATAACTAAAAAAAGATCTAAGTTAGTAACTAAATTACTAAATAGTATTATTGTCTATTTCAAAAATTTTGTATATTTTGTATAACATACAAATATAACTATAACAAAATAAAATGAATTAGTACCTTTTAAGTCAAAGTAAAAGTTCTTATTGACAATATTGTTTCGGGAAACGTCTGAATTTAGTTTACATTCTTTGTGCACAACACCAAATAAACTTCGTTCATCTATGCGGTTATAAAGCTGCTCTAAAACGTTATCACTTTTTTTTACCATATTTTTTAGTTGTCCGAAAAAATGTTCAAAAGGAACAGCACTTATGGTTTCAAGAGAGCCAAAAATCCTTGATTGGCTACTGAGATGGGTTAAACAATGAAAATTATATGTTAACATCGTCCCAGAGTATAATGAGGAAACATCCTTCCCAAAGTTGTTTAATAAACTATTTGCAAGTGCATTTTTGGTTATTCGTTGTGAAGAGAAAGTCTCATCGCCAAGCTCAGGTGCAAGAAATGATTGTACCTCTCAACATCTAAAATGCTTCTCAAAACTATTGGCCCAGTGTATAGAAGAAAAGACCGAAACTCAGTGGCTTTACATCTTTCCAGCTCGTCCAGGGCTCTAGGCAATCGATTAAATTCTTTTGGCACCACCACCACTTTGTCACTCATACGCCATGGCAAGCGGGTAACCATTAATTAGTTGAGCATCGATTCTCTTTATAGGCAGACGTTGAGCATATTTGCTGAAAATCCCTATTGATGGAGCTACTCTTTGACTTTAAATCAGGGTTCGGAAATATTCATATATGAGCGTTCGCGTACATACATTTATGATTTTATTCGCGACCGTGAACGTATCAAATATTCTCTATTGATTCTCCTTCGCGAACGAGAAGCATAAAACAAGTCCAGATCGTTCGCGTTCGCGAGTGTTAGGTAGAAAAAATTTTCGCTGTTGTTCGTACGCGAATGTATTGGTAGACCAAACAGCGTGCGTTCATATATGTAGCTATAAGTGGCATCGATGCCTTCGCGAACGTTCACTGCTGTCGTTCTCGTTCATAAGTGAATGTAGATGCTGCGTCAAACATTCGCGGAAAGTTGGTGTGGCTAGAGATACTATTCTGTGCGAAGGCAATTTGTTAATTGTATAGGATTTGCACCGTTAATTCGATCAATGTAACTAAGAGTATGACATATGCGTATCTCAAAAACTACTTGCCCGATGTCTGCAGAATTCAAATGCATTCGTGTTCAGGTTGGAAGAGGGTTTACTTACTTAGCTCTATGCTATATTCCTCCCCGATCTGACTTATCAGTGTATTCACAACATGTATCTTTACTGAAATCAATTAATTCAATGATTAAACCCTTGTGTGTTGGGTGACTTTAATTTACCAAATGTACCTTTCTCGTCTAGCGCGTGCAACAACGTATTTTTAGAGGAGATGGCAGAACTCTGCCTGAATCAAGTTAATGTACTTCGCAATAAGTTTGGCAAAGTATTAGATCTTGTTTATGTTAATGATGCATCTAAGTCGGCTGTAAATAAATGTGACCCACTAGTTTTGCCCGAAGATGTCTACCACCCTGCTATTGAGATATCTTACGAAATTATAAACGATGGTCAAAATTGCGATGTCCAAACATACGAACAAAATATTCGCTTTGATTTTTCGAAAGCCAACTTTAAAAAACTGAATAAAGAATTGTCTAAATTGTCGTGGCCTATATACAAAGAAAAAGTTGAGCAAAGCGTTGCACATTTTAATTGTACTGTACATAGATTATTTGAAAAGTATGTGCCTCAACGCATGTGTGTTCCTGAAGAACAAACACAGTTATGGTTCACTAAAGAACTGAGAAACTTGAAAAACAGAAAGTCACGTTATTTTAGATTACACAAAAAAACCGGCTTACACTCATACTATGTAAAATACTCACTATTGCGTCACAAGTTCTTTGAATTAAACAAAAAGTGTTATAAAGATTACTTGTGTAAAATCAAACGACGTATAATAAATAACCCCAAATCATTTTATGATTTCGTAAACTCCAAGCGAAATGTACGGGGGTTTCCTTCCGCCATGAAGTATCAAAATACCGTCTCTGGTGATAATCAAACAATTTCTAACATGTTCGCTCAGTTTTTTAAATCCAATTATTCCACTAACTCCCAAGCATACTTTGACTATCCTTTTAAACTAAGTCCAATTAACTCAATACATAACCCTACAATATCTCCCGATGATGTTTTAGTTTACCTGAAGTCCTTAAAGCAGTCTTTTAGTTATGGTCCTGACCAGATCCCCACTTGTTTTCTTAGAAATTGTGCTGATTATCTCTATGAGCCGTTAACAGCCTTATTTAATTTGTCTCTTAAAGAGGGCGTGTTTCCAACTGTATGGAAGGAATCGTTCATAACCCCCTTACATAAAAGCGGTAGCAGGTCTTCAGTGGAGAACTACCGGGGCATAGCTGAGCTTTCTGCAATTCCTAAATTATTTGAAGCAATTATAACAAATCGGTTGACGCATTCTATCACTTCAAGCATTTCATACAGTCAACATGGATTTTGCAAGGGCAAATCAACTTCTACAAATTTACTTGAATTAACATCCTATATCTCAAAAGCATTTAGTGAGAGCAAAACTGTTGATGTTATATATACTGATTTCAGTAAAGCATTTGACAAAGTGTGCCACTCGTTGCTCATCTATAAACTTGATCGACTTGGTCTTCCACCTAATTTTCTACGTTGGATCTCTTCATACCTCTATGATAGATCACAAAGGGTATTGTTTAGAAATACTATCTCTGACGTCATTGATGTTACTTCAGGAGTCCCTCAGGGTAGCCACCTAGGCCCGATTCTGTTCTTGCTTTTTATAAACGATATTTCTACAGATATAAAATTCTCCAAAATTTTAATGTATGCAGATGATGTAAAACTTTATAAATCGTACGTTTCAATTGAAGAAAGGTCTTTGCTACAATCAGACTTAACCAGCATGGCTTAGTGGTGTAAAGTAAATCTTATGCCTCTAAATCTTAAGAAATGTAAAGTAATGTCCTTCTCGCGAAGAGCTGTTCTGCCAGTTTCTTATATAATAGGAAACCATAACCTGGAACAGGTATACAATTTTGTGGACCTTGGTATCACAATGGATCCTAAGCTTAATTTTAATCTTCACATTAATGTGACAGTCAACAAGGCTAAAGGTGTACTTGCATTTGTGAAACGATGGTCAAAAGAATTTAGTAACCCTTATATCACTAAAACCCTGTTTACAACATTAGTTAGGCCGATTCTGGAATACGGCTCGGTGGTTTGGAATCCAAGGTATCAAATTTACTCAGACAAGATAGAATCAATTCAAAAAGAATTCCTACTTTTTGCTTTAAGAAATTTCCGATGGGATTCTCAATATAGTCTTCCACCTTATACGAGTCGCTTAAAACTTATTAACCTTCCTACACTTGCCAGTCGCAGGGAAATGCTTGGTATAATTTTTATGGTTAAATTACTGACAGGCTCAATTTCAAGTCCGTCTCTTCTGGCTGAAGTAAGCTTTAATGTTCCCTCACGCGTATCAAGACACTTTTGTCCCATATTTCTGAAAGCTTGTAAAACCAATTTTGAATTGCACGACCCACTCCGTTGCTTATGTCAGGATTTTAACTCCCATTCCAGCACTTTTGATATATCAGATCCGCTTTTCAGCATTAAGAAAGCGATACTCTCCTCTCTCAATAAGTGAATTATTGACATAAATACATAAAATCAGCTGATGAATTTAGTTCTGTAGCTGAATAGTTTTAGATCTCGACACTTAACAAACTCCTGCCTATCGTGACGCGGCACCAAAAAATTTAAAATATTGGTTCCGTACGTCATGCGGACTGCGCCCCTCGTGCGGATGGGCGGGAATGGAGGGTAAAAACCGTTGGGATATTATATGTCGACCAAATTTGGTATACACATTCTGCTTGAATATTTTCGAAATCGGACAAAAACCACGGGCCCCACCAACGTAACGCAATTTCAAAAAACTCAACCAAATTAGTGTGGGACCACCTCTGAGGTTCCACCTTTCCTCCAAATAAATAATTATAGAAATCGGTTAACGTGATCCGAAGTATGCGGTAACATACATACATACAAAAAAAATATTCCGACGAATTGATAACGTTCTCCTTTTTTGAAGTATGTTAAAAATAAAGTAGCTTTAAAAAGCAGTATTAAGTTACATTTTCATATAAATTTTCGATTACTAGAGCACTTCTTTACTTTTTTTTTGATTTCATGTGCAAGTATTTAGCTTTACAAGTGGTAAATTCTCAACAGTTGTACCTTCCTTCACTTAAGTTACAAGTAATTTTTAGCAAAAAAAAAACCGACTTCAACTCTCATATAAAAAATATATATATATACATATATCTCATGATCCGCTGATCGGATCTTAACCAGATTAGTATGGGACCACCTCTGAGACACTACCTTTCCGATGCAAAAAGAATTATCGAAATCGGTTGACGTGGTCCAAAGTTATGCGGTAACATGAACTGATAACCTCCTCCTTTTTTGGAAGTCGGTTAAAAATTAAATAAACAGAATGCTCTTTCCACAGATTCTTGCGGAGCTGGTGCACCGAGAACAAAGATATCTTATTCAAAATGCTCAGGCGTTCTTAAATGGAGGGTTTGATAATAAGTTAAAATATCTTCATTCAGTGGTAAGCGGCTATCGTCCGATCTCATTAAGCAACTATGGATATGATATCCAGATTAATGTATGACATATAAATAAAATATGATGGGAGGTTAATAAAAATGGATATCGCATCCGCAGGTAATGAGCCATATTCACAAAAATGAACGATATCCTCCCAAGTATAAGGCAGAATTAAAAGCGTATGCTTTAAAGAAAAAGTTTTTCCTTGTTTCCGTATGCATAATGATTACTTTAGGGTGCGTTCACACAAAAAGCCGAGCGGTGAAGAGCGAAGCTGATGGTGTTCAAACTGAACGAAGTGAAGCTGAGCTTTTTTGATGGACTCGGCTGCAAGATACCAAAAAAATTATCGTCAAGGAAATGCAATAAAAATATTTGCTGAATTTTATTTAAAAGATTAGTTCTAAAATTTGTTTTTGTTTGAATATTTTGATATCTTGTTTGCAGCGCCATCATGAA
>NW_023460534.1:18054-19565 GCF_013731165.1 Rhagoletis pomonella | reverse complement strand
GTTTTTGTTTGAATATTTTGATATCTTGTTTGCAGCGCCATCATGAAGCTGAAAAATTAAATAGAAAATTAATTAGAAAACTTCTTTGCTTTCAGATCTAAAACGCGTCTGAAAAAGCTTTCTGTATGAACACTTTCATATAGCTACAGCAATTTGAAAGCTTCACTCAGCTCGGAACGGCTTAGTTCGGATCGGCTCCGCTTTCTGTTTGAACGTACCCTTATACTTACGAGGATATCCTCCAAGCACAAGTAAAAAAGGTAGACTCGTAAGAGCTTTGAATTTTATATTAGAGCATATCCTATGCATACAGTACACAGTTAATTAATAATGAAGCAATGTGCATGTACAGAATTTTTATCATTAACCCATAGGCAACGACTAGCGCAAAAGTATCCACAAATGTTTGGTAATATATTTGAAACGTAACTTTAAATAGCGAAATTCGCAAAAAAATCATAACGAAAAATAAAAATAAAATAAAAGTATTGTTAATTACTACATGGGAGGTGGGTGTGGTTATTAACTGATTTCGTCTAAATTTAGTAATAATCTACCTAATACTGAATACTGAAGTGGTCACGTTGGACCGAAAGAAGGAAATTAGTCGTTTTATTTGAAAGTGTATAATTAATATCCATACATTTTATGCTGTTACAAACAACCGTTGCGTGAACCAAGTTAACATGCCATTGTGGAATAAGTCCACAGCGGGTTTAAAAGTTGTAGCTGTTACTAACTTTATAGTAATTTGATTATGGCTACGAAATATAGTATGTAATTTTATGTACATATTTCATAAGAACCATGAAGGTCAGCACTATAATTGTGGTACAAATATATGAAAATTGGAGAGTTGTGCCCTTAACCCATTATTGCCTGGTACCCGATCCTGTCAACCGATTTTGCTAAAATCTTACACGATGCTCTTGTTAGGTCTAGTTAAGGTAGGTTTCAAGTTTCATACAAATGGTACCTACCGTTCCCGAGTTATGGCATGGTAATTCCACTTACCACTGGGCCGATATGTTTATTGATAATTGTAAATACTTTAGTATAGGTTTGAATCAAAAATTGTATTTTTGTACTATGTGGATAAAAAATATTTATAAGACATGTTTTTTATACAAAGAAAAGCATTTCTGGAGCAATCGAACATTGCAGACAACACATTGAAATGGAGTATGAGTATGACAATGAAGACATCGCCACGGATTTCCTGGCATTCTTTCTATGCAATGAACTGTTTTATTCAAATTTCTCAGATTTGACGATGTAAACCGGTTTGAAGTGGATGCAGAAAATTGAAGTTGCGTCTCTTTTCTTACGGAGACCAATAACTCATTTACAACACTTGCACGAAATTGTAGTTGAGACAGTGGCTTTTCTTTTTCTTGAGTTGTAATTAACACGTGAATCTTCCAAGCATTAACCATCATGTTACCAAGTAAATTCGTAAACAAGGGCCACCACCATTTCTTTGATCGCAATGCAATGCGGTAATTTGCCAA
>NW_023460534.1:5678-17954 GCF_013731165.1 Rhagoletis pomonella | reverse complement strand
ATACATATATACATTTTCTACAGACTAGAATCGAAGGTAGCGTTTAAGTTTTCTGGGCTTGAGATACGTTTTTTTATTTTAGTGTTTTCTAAGATTTTTTTTTTTTTTATTTTGAATGCACTCTTTTTCTTTATTTCTTTTCTTCAATAACATAGCTATTTGCCCCTACCTTTAGTAATGCCCGCTAATATTTACAACGCGAAGAATAATAGAGTTACTCAGTGACTTTTACATAGCGTTAAAACGTCTGTACTGAACATTCATCCACTTCACACTTCCACTCGAGCAATTGGCCGTGTAAAAGTTGCAAATCCTCGACTTTGGTGAAGTAATTTCATGGTGTATACTTTGCATTATGTCGACTTTGGCGCCTTCTCACCGTTTTCGTTGACAATTAAGTTGCCAAAAAGCACAGGTCGATCATATTAGGCATAAATGAAAAGGAAAAAATTTCGGAGCAAAATTTAACTTGGTATCGGGTTTCGATACGAATACTTATTTTTCGATACCTACTCAGTACTTGGTTCAAAAGTATCGATGCCAAAATTACTTGGTATCGAACGAAAAGTATCGAGTATGTACTTGTATTTACTCGTATCGTTTCATCCCTAAAGTTAACTGGAAGTTGACAGGGAAGGAACTAAAGGTCACTATTATCTGTACATTTTCTTTGAAGAAAGCTAACTATACTTTGAAATACATAGTCAAGGGTGGTTACCTCTGCATTATTTGTCAACTAACTTGTTACTAACTACTTTTGGACATAAAATACCAATAAGAAAATAATATTTTTTCTATTTTTTTACTTGTTTATTTATTAAAGAACTGCAAAATTCAACATTTTCTGCAAAAATGTCTTTCAAAAATTTCATGCATTGCTAAGTCATGTCAACTCAAACAAGATGTTATCTCATGTCATTCCATCGCAAACATACTGTTTTAGCATGTCGTTGCTACTTGGCTAAGCTGTTGTTCGCTGTTGTGCTTCCGTAGCATATTTTTAATACTGTTTGATCCTGCCTTGGATGAAAATATATACAGGTTTTTAATTGGACAATTCTTTAATGCATTTTACCATAAAAGGTGCTTAAAAAATTTACAAAATCTCTTCCCGTATATAAAATGTAATTAATAATGCTCACTATGTCGCATGTATCGCATACGTTGCTTGTGTTGACATGCATAGGTTTGATGCATGATTTAGGGCCGGTTTCTCCATCTCTGGTTAACACTAACTCCCCGGTTAAACATTGTTATCGACGTTCTAACTCCATGCATATAACAGGGAGTCGATAAGGTCGGTAACGATGTTTAACGGGGGATTAGTGTTAACCGGAGATAGAGAAACCGGCCCTTAATTTCAATTATTCGACAGTGTCTTCAGTTCGTCGGAATATTTTTTTTTTTTTTTATGTATGTTACCGCATAACTTTGGACCACGTCAACCGATGTCGATAATTCTTTTTGCACCGGAAAGGTAGTATCTCAGAGGTGGTCCCATACTAATCTGGTTAAGACCCGATCAGTGGATCATGAGATATATAAATATATTTTTTTTTATATGAGAGTTGAAGTCGGTTTTTTTTTTGCTAAAAATTACTTGTTATTTATTTGCTTTTTTAACATTACGCGTTTTTTACATACATATTCTGCTGTAGGTGGTCTCATATTCGAATTCCGTCAGACAAATTCAAAATGATAATATAAAATTTCGATCTTCATTTTATTTGTGTTGAATTAGAATAAGCTAGGCGAACACCAACGCGATAAGGATTGAGTTGCGATTGTACAGTATGTAGAGCGATTCATAAAACGTCGCGAACAGCGTTACCGCTTTGTTAATTTTTTTACCAAAATTGGTCAAATGGAGGAGGTTATCAGTTCGTCGGAATATTTTTTTTTTTTTTATGTATGTTACCGCATAACTTTGCATCACGTCAACCGATTTCAATAATTATTTTTGCAAAGGTAGTGTCTCAGAGGTGGTCCCATACTAATTTGGTTTAGATCCGATCATTGGATCATAAAATATATAGATATATATATATTTTTTTTAAGTCGGTTTTTTTTTGCTAAAAATTACTTGTTTCTTTACTTCTCAAATTTGGTAATTTATTTTTTAATTTGGTAACTTTTTCGATGATTCGGTCCTACATGTCACATAGGTCAATACAGGTTCTGATTTCGCTTTAAGAAGTGGCCCATAAGCGTTTTCTTGTATAGCAATATCAGGAGTTCATGAAAGTTTCGCTAGGCGGAAAGTTGTTCCAACGTTCCTCGGTCACAACTAGAATGATGTGATCTCTAAGACTATGTTCGCACCTTATTGGCAATTAAGAAACTTTTCACCAATTTAAGCCTTAATTGTTACCCAATTTATCATACAAAAATTTGTGTCAGATTCTCTATGCAACCCTGCTAGGTATGTTTAATATTGACTTGGAGGGATGTTTATTGAACAAAGAGCAATCAGCTGTTTGTTTCTGTCCCTCTTTTACAGCTGTATTTCTATATAAAGGAGATAGGAGGATAACAATTCCCATCGATACATCAACTTCTGTACTCACATTAAACAAATTTTGGTTATGATAAAAATCTCTTCGAGCAGCGCGAGACAAAGCTATGTTGTAGAAAAGGTGAATCACTTTCCTCCCAGTTCTCCGATCTGACGTTAAAAAATAAATATTTTCCGTCTATCTGGCGAAACCAACTACAGTTGCCTTACTTTGACCACCTTTTTGTATCATTTGTATGCCCCTTCAGAAAGGAGGGGAGGTATTGGACCAGTTTCCCGCAACAGAAAATGCATTGAAATGTCAATAAAAATAAGAACTGATTTCCTGATAAGTTATTTGGCTACGTTCCAAATGTACCTAAAATTGTGTGTTTGTACCGAATGCATTTTCAAACTAAATAAAGGAACGATTGTACCAACTTTTCCATCACTGCAGGTAATCCAGCAGCTGATTTCGTATCGCTAATTGCGCAGCTGACGTATGTGTGAACACCAAACTCAATTCCGCAATTTAAAGCTTAATTACCTCAGCTAATTGGCCTGTTTGAACATAGTCTTACAAACTGCTTGAAATAGGCTATTCCTATATCTACCATGTCCTTTCCCGGAAGGTTTTGTGTGGGCGTATTTCATATTAAGATTTTTAAATTGGTTCGTAAGATATACGTACTGGAAACTCAGCGTGCTTTCGTGAACAATGAATTTTACTCAAAGTATATTAATTTTTTTATGAACATGTCTAAATATTAATAAATTTTTTTTTAATTATATAAATTTCCACCGCCAGTATTAGCAATGATTCGTGATTTATAGATTGTACAAAGATTACCGATTAAATAAAACCCTTAAGTGGGGTGCGAAAGAAACTAGCGAAGGTTTTCATTATATTTTATAAGGGACATTTTTATTTTGTCATATTCTCTGTTCAAAAATTGACCTCTGCAAAATCCAAAGCTCATTTAAAGGACAAATGGTGTCCTTTGTTTTGACAAAAATTATAAAGGACAAGGGGTTAAAATAAAGGTCTGCCCTTTAAAATAAAGGACGGATGGTCACCGTATGTATACACGTTCTATGTAGAATTTTTAGCTTTCATATGCCGTATGTAACAATAACATTGTTCAATTGGTTCGTAAGATATACGTGATTAAGTGTAACCATTTTGTGTTTTAAGCTGAATAACGGTGAATTGAAAATGTCTTGAAAACTTATCCATAGAATAAAAAATTAAGTCGATTTTCGGAATCAGCGAGCAATTCTTTATAGGAATTGGATATTGGCATCCATTGAACATTTTTGCTGTAAGCCTATGTTATTATTGTGAATAGCTAATGTTTGGCAGTTTAGTTGCCAATGAAAATGTCTATTATCATTATTAACATATCGCTAGCAAGAAGATAAAAGTTACTAAGTCCACTTTTTGTGAAAACTCATATTTGGATATAGGAAGCAAGGCAAATTAAAAACGCAATGTCTCCAAAAGGATTAACTAACGTGCTTGTTTTATTTCTTCCCGTTCATATTAAATTAGAGGCAAATTTATAAAGTCCAAAAGAGGCACAGTAAAATCGATAAGCTCACAAAAAATTCTAAATATTTTAATTTGCAACGCAACCTTTTGCAAAATTCTTGAAGGAAATGTTTTAAACGGTTGTTTTTCTATCCTGTAAAATTTCTACAAATGGACTGAGCAACTTTTCACTCTAAGCTAGCCATATGAATGCCTGCACTACGTAGTGCAGCACTACACTATAACTTTGTCCTCCAGAAATTATCAAGATTATTACTTCTGTCAGAAATATATCATTGTTACTCTGCAAAAATGCTGTGAACCAGTGTTATAATACAGATAACTTGTATTAATTAGTTAATTTGGATGAAATAAATTATAACATAACTGTTTTTATCTCAATCGCTTCCTCTTTGTACAAAATAAATAATTATGTGTAACAAATAAAATAAAAACGAAGTAAATTCTGTTATCAAAATGCTGTGGGGTTTTACAAATCAACTTATCGAACTTTGCACCTTTTTCTTGTTTTTTGGGAGTCCATACTTTCTTTCGATGCTATTTCCAAGTACAGGTATCGATACCTCCATGATATCATTTTATCCCTAACTATTGGTAACTTTTTTTTAATGCATTGTATAATTCTTTGCAAGGAACAAATTTTCAAAGCGGTAGCCCTGGTAGCCACGATTGAGAGAATACAAAGGTTGCGCCGATCTCGGACCGCTATTCCTCTCTTAACGAATTTGACAGAATCGTTGTTTGCATGACGTCACACTGGTGCAACTTGTTTACATTTTCCTTGCAACATTTTTTCTTCTTCTTCCATTCTTGCTCACGTTTTGGCATTTCTCTCTCGCAATTACACCAGCGTGACGTCACACAAAAGTTATTCTCAAAAATCCTCTCTGATCGGCGCAATCTTGTATTCTATCATTCTTGCCTGGTAGCAGCATCGATTTGTACATTTATTTTCTCTTCACTTGGAGAACGTACGTTCTCTCCTGTACAGGAGAGGCATCTGTAGGCGACTACCGATAACTGATAATATTGGTTGTTGTGTACGAACAGATGGTTTACCCTGTTGATATTTGCATTTTGGTTGGTGAAAGGAATGTTAATTTAGATTCAATCTTGTATATTTGTTTTCATTTCACTAAGAATCCATCAGAGCAAGAATTACCATGGCATATCAACAACTAAGCTCATTTAAATTTAAATTGAAATAAATATCTACTAATTCTGTCAGTATTTCGTGTACTGCCTTACCGACGAATGGGCGCGCGCAATAGCTGCGTTAGCTGCATTCTTTTTAGTACTCCTACTTTCTCACAGATGGCGCAGCATAACTTAGTAATCGTATACTGACACCAACCGTTGAATGTGTTTATGTAGCCAGAGAACGTTTATAAAAGTTCTCTGACATAGGTACCTACCAGTGTTGCCAGTTGACCCGATTTCGCCAATTTTTCGGGATTTTATGACCAAAAAGGGCGAATGGGATTTTCTGTCGAAAAACGGGATTTTTTGTATACCATATCAAGAAAGAAAATTTAGTAATTGATAAATAAGAAATAGCTGCTCTCTGTGGTAAATTAACGCCGTTCATATGAACCCTATCAGCGGAACTTCATTAGCTTTAAATTTGTAATAGCAAGTTTATGAGTTATACAGAAAGTAATTTGGGAAAAATAAAGCGACAGAAGTTAGAAAAACGTGTGGGGAACTCGAGAAGTTGTGTACTTTTAACCCGCATCCATCGGCAATTTTTTGTAAAACAAAGTAAAACATTACAAAAATTTCCAACCATTTATTCTTTTCTCAAATGTTTTGAGTTTCTAGATTCTGAAAAGTATTTTGAGTGATTATATTCTTTGATAATACAAATAGTAAAACTTGCCCATGGCAAACGTTTGGGAGGTAGTCGCTAACAAGGAGGCAGTAAATAGGTCAATAGTTACTGACATCAAAACGAAAAAGAGAAATAGATTAAGCGAAAAAGCATTAAATATGTGTAGTAGGGCGGGTCGAAAATCTAATTTTTCTCAAATCCCTTGGTAATAGTGAAAATATGTTGTATCATGAAGTCAACAACAAGCCTGCAAAATATTAGTATTTTATTTTAGTTGTAAGAGCCCGCGCATCGACCGCAAAGTGACCCACAGCACACTAGTCGAATAAGACCAATTCTTGTTAAAAATTCTGGGTTCGGCAAAAAGTTTTGGTGCACATTATTAGATATTGAATCCGTTTACGCAAAATATAAAGTAAAATTTTATTTCTCGCAGCCCTTTAGCTTATCGTTATCCTCAATGTTATCTGTTTTCAATAAAATTTTAATTTAATTTTAATTTTTTGTTCTCTTGATAATTGCACAGGCCTAGGTATTCCCTGCAAAAATCGTTGGACCATGTAGTCTATTTGTGGTAAATTGGAGTACCTACAAAAGTGTTCCTCTGTCATGCTGTATCGGACCAACTCGTGTCTCTGCGCCAGCTTATTGTTTGTTATCCGATCACTGCTCGTGTTTTAACGAAATGTCATTGAAGTTGATCATTTGAAAGCACATTTGCATGTCTGGCTGTAGCTGAACGTGTAGAGATGCTCGCTGTTAGTTCTTAGCTCCCATCATGTTCGGGTTCGAATGCCATCAGAGGCAACATGTAATTTTTAATTTTTGGCTTGGTTTTTATTAATTTCGAAAAAGCATTTGAGAAGTGAAGAACAGAAGCGTGTACAAACGAAAAAATATAACAACAATGCCATTGTTAATATGTTGGAGTAGTGTTGTGCTACTCTGATGTAATGCAGGGATGGAGTATATGGTCCTGCCCTAGGACATCGCAATGTTAATTGGATCATATTTTTTATATGAATTGTGGTTAATTTTGGAGTACTCCTTGATCCTTAGGGAGTACTCTTTACACGCATGCATGGAGTAGTCGCGATTTTTCCAGGTTTGTCACAATATGTAAAGAACAGCATTAATGTTACTGGCGTGCATTTAGGTCGCTGGTTCCAAATATTCTAATCATTTTTCAATATTAGCTATAGTTTGCGAATTTTGGCAAATTTCGGAACAATTTCGGTAGCTCTAATAGAAAAGCCATTATTTTCAATCATCGTGGAAAAATTTTGTTTATGCAAATGAGTATGGAAACACTGAACAGGCACAACTTCTAGAAACACTAATTGGTTTTCTTATGTTTATGCATACAATATAAAAATTGCAAATATAAGAAAATGACAAAACAATTTGTTCAAAATTTTTTTTATTTTAAAATAATTTGTTTATAATCTGAACGATTTTAATCATATTGTTATCAAAAATCAGTAACATTGAGTCTCGCCTACAATTTGGTAATTATTAAGTACCGACCGAGTAACATTTACCAAAGTTGTATCGAAAAACTTAAGTGGATCTCCAGTTTTTTTCTAAAAAAATTTCTCTTCAATTGTATAAATAACTTTTAAATGGTAGAACCGGATTCCAGAAAAGTATTTCAGGGAGTGACTTTTTTTGTTCAAGCTAAATGCAAAGCAATATCGTCCAATTGGAGAGTCCTCAAAAGGATTTCCCAGGATATGTTAAATACTATTGCATTTACCTACAGTCACTTTTTCACATAATGGAATTAACTAAAATATTTAAGTATGTATATCGAAACACTTATTGCACGTCCCCTACTTTCATATAACGGCAGATTTATAAACCGCGAACAATTTTCGAGACTGCATAAATGGACTTAAAATGGGCGTTTCTCACCCTAATTGTATTATGTTAATGTATATAAATACTTATATGCTTGAAACTTATATTAACTTATCAAACGATTCCTAATCTTTGACAATACATGTTTGACTTCATTCACCACAATCTTGAATACTGACCAAATCGGCGTGGCCCACTTAATATTATATAAATATCCGAAAACATTAGAACGTTTGAAATAAATCTCGTCTCACTTTTTTGAATTTTTCACTTGGTTGCTGAAGTAATGAAGAATTGAAACTTCATAAGGGAAAATTATAGTTTTTGTAAGTTTTATCTTAATATCGAAAAACTAGTAGACTTATTGAAAAATGATAAATGAACGTAAAATACTAAATTTAATAACCCTTAATTTGATATATCGTCCTGTTTATAACAATTAACGCATACTATAGATATTACAAGCCAAAGTTTAATTTTAAAAATTCATACACTTTGATTCAATTGCGCGGGCTAAAGATAAGTTTTAAATTAATCTTTCGTGGCCAATAACAATTGGCTTAGACCTAAGACATCATAGTATTACTATTACAATACGATCAAATGCCTTTTATTTTCCCCCATACAAAATCGACCCAGCCTAATGTGTAGTCAAATCTAATTTACTTAAAAAAACAATTTAACTGTGCGACTTAAAGCATAAACAGACGGCAGCGTTAATCCGGATCAACTCGGGAATTAACTGCAGTTGATCCGGATTAAATCCGAGTTAATCCGCTTTCCATGAGAGTGTGAGATAGATTAAAATAAAAAAATTTTGGCATTAAAAAATCGTATTTTTTATTTCTTTTTATTAACTTCATCATGTTTGACTTTTGCTGTACTTTAGTACAAACTTTATGAACGCAGGTATGAACAAACTCGTACTTCTACAGTTTTGGTGTTTCCATTCTCAAATTTGTACAGCTTACTCCATAAAGTTTGACAACTATGCAGGTTAAAAAAAAAAAATAAAAATCATACATGATGAAGTTAATAAAAAATAAAATTAAAAAAAAACAGCTCATGGAAAGCCGATGCAGTTACGCACATTTTGATACCCTAACTGATTTTCTCCGACAAAAAACAGCTCATGAAAAGCCGATGCAGTTACGCGCATTTTGATACCCTAACTGATTTTCTCCGCCAAATAGTTTATTAACTGCAAACAATTAAAAAAATATACTTCTCCGTGAGTTCAAAATTTCGGGATTTTTTTTTTGAGATTTTCGAATATCATGACGAAATATAAAAAGAGGTGTCTTCTTTTTTCGATAAAGAATGTAAAAAATATATTTCACCCAAAAAAATAATATTGAGGTGTAAATATTGTATGGAATGACCCATATACATACATACGTGTAGTTCTAATGAACTTTACCGAAGAAACCATGGCTCTAAAATCAATTTGGAATTTTCTAAATTGCGAAAATACGTTTCTTAACACTTTGCTGTAGTGTCGTTAAGAATTGCTTAAATTTTGTACAAAACATGCTAGAGGGGTTTCTTGGTATGATGAATCGATTTCTGCACTTCTCTTTTTCTTAAAACTTCCAACAGAGGGCACAACTGTAAAAATTTCCACATTTTCTTCTAAACCTATGTATTTTCGCAGTATGGCAAACTCCTAACTGATTTTTGACGCATGGTTTCCTCGGCAAAGTTGCTTAGAATTACAAGTAGAATCCTCTTATTCTATGCGCGCATAGTCAAAAGAATTGGCCCGCCCTAATGTATATAAATCCTATGTAATATTGCATATCTATGCACATACTTGTGTTATTCATTCGAAAGCATTATATGTATAATATATATATATACAGCGTGGGATTTCTGTAATAACTTAAGTATAAAACGGGATTTAGGTTGTATTTAGATGGGATTTTAGTAACCCAGTTACTGGCAACACTGGTACATACATACCCATGCACATATATATACCTCAGAGTGAGGTTATGAATCCATATAGATGTATTTATGTATAGATATGGGCAATTCTCAATTAGTTCGAACTTTCGCATGACTCGCCAGTTTTTCTTCGGACACATAATTTTCGCTGGTTTATTAGCATAAATCAGGTTACATATATTGTGAAGATTATGTAAATGCGAAAAAAGGACCACTGCACATATTTTCTAGTTAAATATGCATATAATTCAGAAATTAAATTGGGAGATTTTCATAAATAAATGTGTGACTCTCCTATTTTTAACCGACTTCCAAAAAAGGAGGAGGTTATCAGTTCGTCGGAATATTTTTTTTTGGTTATGTATGTTACCGCATGACTTTGGACCACGTCAACCGATTTCGATAATTAGTTTTGCATCGGAAAGGTAGTATATCAGAGGTGGTCCCATATTAATCTGGTTTAGATCCGATCATTGGGTCATGATATATATGTATATATATATATATATATATATATATATATATATATTAAAATATAAAAAATAAAATATATATAAAATATGAGAATTGAGGTAGGTTTTTTTGCTTAAAATTTACTTGTTTTTATTTTTTTATTTTTTATGAATCAAATGAAAGAGCTTGGGCTTAAGATAGAGATAAATGGATAAAAGTAAATCCAAGTACATACTCGATACTTTTCTCAATTTACCAAGTAGTTTTTTACTCGATACTTTTTACTGCGATCCAAGTGCTTGTATCGGAAGCGAAAAACTTATTATGCTTCAGCATCTTCTTTGAAAAGCAACACCAAATTCTACACATCAAAACAAAATTATATTAAAAAAGGAAAATTTAAAAAAATTAGCTTTTAAAATGTTAACAAGAAAATAAAATATAAAAAATTATAGTTTAAAAAACTAAAACCTCCCTATTATAATTGCCATTCGTACTGTCATCAGGTATGTAACTTGAGAATAGAAATCGCTGCATCTTTTAGGCGCATCAATATTACATAGTTACATCCCGAGCTAATAAAAGGAAGGTAATAAAAAAAGGAAAAAGAAATTTTTTTACCCTAGGACTCGAACTCGGAGCTCTGGAATGGCACGCTAGTGCTCTGCTCACTCAGCCATTGCGACTGTTGAGGCAGTGCGCGCAAGATGATATAAATACTTATTTTCATAACTGATTTCAAACTGAACGAAAAAAGTGAGGGCCGCACTGGGGCCATCCATACCTAAATTTTTTATTTCCCATTTTTTTCACTCTGAGGGGAAACATTAATTGTCTGATTTAACGATCATTAGTTAAGTGCCTGTAAGAGCTAATTTAATTAATGTTTCTGAGTGCAGTTGATAAGGCCATAAATAACAAAAAATAAAAATAAATAACTTAAGCACGAGTATACCTTAAAGTCTTCTACAAATAGAATCGTAAATAAAAACCAACAAACACATGATCAAGTCGAAATAGCAACAAAAACCATTGCCCTGGATTGTAGTTCCTTAGAATATAATCATTTATCAGGTGGCAACCCTTTTTGAAAAAGTAAAGGGTTTGTTCCCAAACTCAACGCGGGATCCCACGGATGCCCGAAATAGCCCAGAAATCGTTCCCGTACTCAAGAAAATGGGCAATAGAGAGCACATGCATGCCACAATGGATCGTGAATGTCTTCTTCTTCGCGCCCGAAATAGCCCGGACCTCCGGGCAAAAATGGATAAAGTGTCTAAGTGTCTAACTGCTGTTTTGTGTTTAAATGTTGCTTGAATATACTATTTGCTTTTTAGGTCTACAACAACAAGTAACATCCAAATTGTATATTTCCTTTTATTGTCTGAAAATTTGGATAAATAAGTGCCCAATAACATTAAAAAACAAAATCGCTGTGTGGTAGTTTTTGAAAATTTTATATATAACAAGTAAGAAAGTCTAAGATCGGGTGGAGCCGAACATTAAATACCCGGCGCAAGTATTAAATATATGTTTTTCACCTTTCCGAAAGCTACCGCTACATGGTAAGCCGGGGTGCATAAATTTTGAGTAAATTAGCGTCTTTAAATTTCGAAATATTGAAGTTTCAAGCATTTCTCAAATTTACCGTTATATGAAAAGCGGCCTTAATTTTAGTCAGATGTCAATAAATATCAACTTTTTGCTTTTATGTGACAAGCAGTTTGGTACAAATTGGTATAACGGTTACCGGGATACATATATATATGTGATCATAAGTGGACGGTGCCACGCCCATTTTCCAAAATTTTATCATAAACGGATTTCTTGGTAAATTGTTGTAAGCATCAATTTTGAATAAATTAGCTTTAATATTTACTGATTTATCGAAGATTTTGTATTTCTTTAAATTACCGTTATATGGGATGTGGGCGTGATTATTGTCCGATTTTAAAAATTTTCCCGTTAGGTATGCTATATCAAGGCCAATAACTGTGTTTGGAAGAAATTGGTGCAGCGGTTACCAAGATATACACATGTAACCATAAGTGGGCGTGGCTACGCCCATTTTCCAACAATTTATAATATTCTTCTTTTTCGTCTAAAATTTATTGTAAATATTAATTTTGAGTGAATAAT
>NW_023460534.1:4143-5578 GCF_013731165.1 Rhagoletis pomonella | reverse complement strand
GTTATTGTCCGATTTTTCCCATTTTCAATACCACCTGTCCTACGCCCGAAAGAAGTGCACGTACCAAGTTTCGTTAAGATATCTCAATTTGTACTCGAGTTATCGTATGCACAGACGGACGGACGGACAAACAGTCACTGCGTAATCGATTTCTCTTTTCATTCTGATTATTTATGTATACATTTGTCTATATCTATCTCGATTCGTTTTGCCTGTTACAAAAAACCGTTATGTGAACAAAGTAGTAATACCCTTGTGCACAAGTGCGCTCGGGTATAAACATTTAATATAGCGAGTTTTGAAACAGTAAGGCTATCTGCACACTTGTCGTCCAATCATAGTTGCGTTATCGTCTCGCCCTGAAATTTTGAGCCGAGCACATGCATTTCAAAGGAGATCTGCACACTTGTCGTTATCGGCTAGTTATCGGCAAATCGTAGATGCAGAAACGGATAAGTACGGCACTGTCGTTTGCTAATCGTTGTGCACGCATTGTTTGTTTACATTTTATGGGGAAAAATTAGTGAAAAAGTTAATATTTGCATTAAAATTGCATAAAAATTATTATTTTTTGCATAAAATCTGTGGACATTATTAAAAAGTGGATAATTGCATTAAAATTCTACAAATGTGAGCGTATTACCGAAATTGTAAAAAGTCTCTGTGTGCATGCACAAAATACATTTCAGGATAAGAAAAGAAGAGATATTACTGAAAAATGATGCCTAGAATTGTTGCAGCACAGTCTATATTTTAAAAATTGTAGGATTTTGTAAATATTTATCGAAAATATCAACCAGAATAACAGAAAATACCTGCTCCAAGTGAATTTTTAGACGTAAAATGAATTGAAATATCACGACCGAGTGTACGAAAGTGCAGTCGTCATGTAATCGTTGCATCATGATTGTGACGATGAAGCAACTATGATTGGACGACCAATGTGCAGAAAGCCCAACTTTTAATGGCTAGCTTTATTTTAGCTTTTCGCTTTTTTCTTCCATGCTTTTTTTTAAGACGTGCTCCACTAGGCACCGAAACTACCACGTTTTCTTGCAGTAATATTATAGCGACTTTTGTAAGAGTAGTTAACATTTGATGCTATTTTTCAGAATATAGAATGATTTTGAAATGAATTCTTAGTGGACCTGAAACTACTTTAAATACTGGTAAGCTACCCACCAAAAACTAAAAATGGAAAAAAAATTACATAGCACACTTTGCAAGTATTTGTAGTAGAGTTCTGGAACTTGGTATGGAGATATTTGAAATCAATCCCCCATACTCATGGAGAAAAGTGGGGCCTATCGGAAAAGGGAATGTGGCACCTTCCAAACATTATGAAACTTTCACCTATCTGTAAATACGCATATAATTCTTCGGTACGTGTGTATGTGAGCGAACTCCTGCTAAACAACCGAAACTATTTTAATAA
>NW_023460534.1:2519-4043 GCF_013731165.1 Rhagoletis pomonella | reverse complement strand
TTCATCTTCATCTTCATCTTCATCTTCATCTTCATCTTCTCCTTCATCTTTGTTCAAAACCATTTCTTTTGATACCCATATTGGGATACTTATTTATTTTATTAAATAATTTGTATTTGATTTTCGAATATATAGCAACCCTTTAAAAAACTTAATTCATATTACACATCTACAGGCTAAGCCCTTTTATTTTACACCTCGCTTTTTAAAATCGAACGAACGATACAGATTTTATGACTTGGTGTAAAATCTTTAACGCACCCATCTCCGAACTCCGGCAAGTCCTTAGTCTTAGAAAAAATATAACGGAGCTAAATTTCGCAAAGGCTATACTGAATGAAATAACTGAAAGTGGTGATCCTTGTGGGACACCATTAAAGGGAGGAACAGTTTTTGAATAACAGTTATTGACCCGAACAGCGAACTTCCGGTTGTAAAGGAAAGACTTAACAACATTGTACATCCTCTCACCATTTTTCCAGCGTAATACTTCAGATATGCAGGGGAGGAGGAAAATGGGTCTGTAGTTAAAAACGAATGAATTGTTTCTATTTAGTTTGGCAATAGGAATAATAATAGCAGTTTTACACTCTTGGTGACACTTGAGATAGAACGGAGTAATGGAGTTTACTGACTCTATGTTTGACGGGATATGGAAGTTTTTTTGTTGTATCAAATTTGGTTTCGGTTGGTCAAATATATCGCATTAGGTAGAACTAGTTTAGCCTGGGCAAAACTAGTTTGACCTAAGATCGGATTTTACCCGTAAAATATACATACATACATGCACATGTAACTTACCTGCCACAAAAATTGTTAATAAAAACAATTTTCCAGCAAAATTGTATAGATAGAGGGTTTTGCTCTTATAACAAAATGTTATTGCAGATAGTGGAATTTTCAAAATGAGAATATGATACCATTAAAGCTATATTTTAAGTTTGACATTATTGTTATGGCTGAAAGATTAATCGGAGCTCACGTTACGTAGTAAATTTAACACTGGTTCCTCCGAATGACTTCACATGGCAATGTTTAGCATAACTCCAGCGCCACCTTACGTCTCTTTTTTATACCCGAGCGCACTTGTGCACAAGGGTATATTAATTTTGTTCACACAACGGTTAACAGCCAGAACGAATCATGATAGATATAGACAAATGTATACATAAATGCTCAGAATGAATAGAGAAGTCGATTAACAACATTAAAAATTTTTGTAAAACGAGCGTAGCCACGCCCACTTATGGTTATATGTGTATATCCTGGTAATCGCTGCACCAATTTCTTCCAAACTTGGCACAGTTGTTGGCCTTGGTACAACATAGTAAATGGCCGAAAATTTTAAAAATGGGACAATAACTACGCCCACATCCCATATAACGGTAATTTAATGAAATACAAAATCTTCGATAAATCAGTAAATATTAAAGCTAATTTATTCAAACTTGATGCTTGCAACAATTCTTTACCAAGAAATACGTTTATATTAAAATTTTGGAAAATGGGCGTGGCACCGCCCAC
>NW_023460534.1:0-2419 GCF_013731165.1 Rhagoletis pomonella | reverse complement strand
AATACGTTTATATTAAAATTTTGGAAAATGGGCGTGGCACCGCCCACATATGATCACATATATATATGTCGGTAACCGTTCCACCAATTTGTACCAAACTCGGTCTGGTTATCGTGCTTGCCACATAAAAGCAAAACGTTAAAAATTATTGAAATCTGACTAAAATTACGGCCGTTTTTCATATAGCGGTAAATTTCAGAAATGCTTGAAACTGCAATATTTCGAAATTTAAGGACGCTAATTTACTCAAAATTGATACACCCCGGCTTACCATCTAGCGGTAGGTTTCGAAAAGGTGAAAATCGTATATTTAATACTTGCGCCGGGTATTTAATGTTCGGCTCCGCCCGAACTTAGACTTTCTTACTTGTTTGTAATAGTATTACCGCTATCGTTACCAATATCTCTATATATGTCGAATATGAGCCAAATCGGATAATAAATACGATTTTCAGTAACAGCTCGACTTCAGTTCCACCTGGCGTTTTAAGCTGCGAACCTAAACTATACAGGGACCCACTCAAACTCATAAAAAAATTTATTAAAATAGTTTCGGTTGTTTAGCAGGAGTTCGCTCACATACACACGTACCGAAGAATTATATGTGTATTTACAGATAGGTGAAAGTTTCATAATGTTTGGAAGGTGCCACATTCCCTTTTCCGATAGGCCCCACTTTTCTCCATGAGTATGGGGGATTGATTTCAAATATCTCCATACCAAGTTCCAGAACTCCACTACAAATACTTGCAAAGTGTGCTATGTAAATTTTTTTCCATTTTTAGTTTTTTTTTCGGTCTCCACTAGGCACGTCTTAAAAAAAAGCATGGAAGAAAAAAGCGAAAAGCTAAAATAAAGCTAGCCATTAAAAGTTGGGCTTTCTGCACATTGGTCGTCCAATCATAGTTGCTTCATCGTCACAATCATGATGCAACGATTACATGACGACTGCACTTTCGTACACTCGGTCGTGATATTTCAATTCATTTTGCGTCTAAAAATTCACTTGGAGCAGGTATTTTCTGTTATTCTGGTTGATATTTTCGATAAATATTTACAAAATCCTACAATTTTTAAAATATAGACTGTGCTGCAACAATTCTAGGCATCATTTTTCAGTAATATCTCTTCTTTTCTTATCCTGAAATGTATTTTGTGCATGCACACAGAGACTTTTTACAATTTCGTTAATACGCTCACATTTGTAGAATTTTAATGCAATTATCCACTTTTTAATAATGTCCACAGATTTTATGCAAAAAATAATAATTTTTATGCAATTTTAATGCAAATATTAACTTTTTCACTAATTTTTCCCCATAAAATGTAAACAAACAATGCGTGCACAACGATTAGCAAACGACAGTGCCGTACTTATCCGTTTCTGCATCTACGATTTGCCGATAACTAGCCGATAACGACAAGTGTGCAGATCTCCTTTGAAATGCATGTGCTCGGCTCAAAATTTCAGGGCGAGACGATAACGCAACTATGATTGGACGACAAGTGTGCAGATAGCCTTACTGTTTCAAAACTCGCTATATTAAATGTTTATACCCGAGCGCACTTGTGCACAAGGGTATTACTACTTTGATCACATAACGGTTTTTTGTAACAGGCAAAACGAATCGAGATAGATATAGACAAATGTATACATAAATAATCAGAATGAAAAGAGAAATCGATTACGCAGTGACTGTTTGTCCGTCCGTCCGTCTGTGCATACGATAACTCGAGTACAAATTGAGATATCTTAACGAAACTTGGTACGTGCACTTCTTTCGGGCGTAGGACAGGTGGTATTGAAAATGGGAAAAATCGGACAATAACCAAGCCTACCTCCCATATAACGGTAATTTTCGGAAATACGAAAACTGCGATATTTTGGTAACTGCCGAGGATTATTCACTCAAAATTAATATTTACAATAAATTTTA
This sequence comes from Rhagoletis pomonella, assembly GCF_013731165.1. NCBI lineage: Eukaryota > Metazoa > Arthropoda > Insecta > Diptera > Tephritidae > Rhagoletis > Rhagoletis pomonella. The sequence goes on along the minus strand of NW_023460534.1, from coordinate 482 downwards.
GACGAAAAAGAAGAATATTATAAATTGTTGGAAAATGGGCGTAGCCACGCCCACTTATGGTTACATGTGTATATCTTGGTAACCGCTGCACCAATTTCTTCCAAACACAGTTATTGGCCTTGATATAGCATACCTAACGGGAAAATTTTTAAAATCGGACAATAATCACGCCCACATCCCATATAACGGTAATTTAAAGAAATACAAAATCTTCGATAAATCAGTAAATATTAAAGCTAATTTATTCAAAATTGATGCTTACAACAATTTACCAAGAAATCCGTTTATGATAAAATTTTGGAAAATGGGCGTGGCACCGTCCACTTATGATCACATATATATATGTATCCCGGTAACCGTTATACCAATTTGTACCAAACTGCTTGTCACATAAAAGCAAAAAGTTGATATTTATTGACATCTGACTAAAATTAAGGCCGCTTTTCATATAACGGTAAATTTGAGAAATGCTTGAAACTTCA
>NW_023460533.1:0-35455 GCF_013731165.1 Rhagoletis pomonella | reverse complement strand
TATTTTTCAAAATTTATGTCCGAGTTATGTTAAACAAATTTTATTGAACTTAAATTTATTTTTAATTTAGAGTTTGCAAACATTTTTTTTTCAAACTTTAAAATTCCATATTTTAAAAAACACCTCTTAGAAAAATTCAAGAACTTTTAAGCTAAAAGTTAGCCAACTATTTATATAACGATTTTTTAAATTTCAAAATTCTGTAATTTTTTTCTTCAACGAATTTCTTTTTAAACAAATGTTTTCTTATATAGACCCAACTATCACTTGTAAAACGAGACCATAAACTTTTTAGCAACTATAATAGTTTTTGGGATATTCAAAAAATAAACTCGGAAAATTTAGAATTTTTGAAATTTCGATATTTTATTTTCTAAATTCATTCAAATCAAAAACGGCCGACTCCAAACACTGGTCGATTTGACACGGATTGACCCATATGTATATATATATAGGTATGTTAGGCAACGAATTGGTGCCGCCGGGCTGCTCTTCTCACTGCTAAGCGTCGCGCCTCCTTTTTTCGCTTTCGCTTCATCGCCCAATTTTAAATGCTATTCGGATTTTGAAAACCATTTGCCCGCATCTATGCAACTATTCGGCAGCAACACTCTCAATCAACCGTTTAAAGCTCGGATTTTTCGCTTAAGGATTTTTCACACGGTTGCTCTCTCGCTTGGTCGGTTGTCTTAGTAAATACTTACCCGTACATATGCATGTGTGTTTTCAGCCTGCTTTTTCACAATTGCCTGCAGCTTTATTGCCGCCATCATTTGAAATGTGTCCTTTTTGGAGAATTTCTGCTCTGTTCGGTGCTTTGCTTTGTTCGCTGCACACTTGCGCAATCTGAAAGTTTTAGCATAATACACATGCATTTTTATGTGTACCAGGATGGAAATAAGGCAGGCATTTATCACAGACAAAAGCTGTCTAATACTCATTTTCCTAAACCGGTTTTCCTTGGTGTATATTTGAAAAAATTAAAATAAATAAATAAAAAAGAAAGAAAAGTGGCCTTCTTCTAACAAAGAATAACAATCAAACCTTTTCATTTTCTCTGCGCAACTTTTTATTTACCAGCACCTTCACATAAGTACCCTCCTTTCTTTTATAGCGTTTTATTAGTTTCATATTAAATTTTGCTTAGGTTGCAAGAATGTGTTGAGAGGTGAAACAACTTGGTAGCGTGACCTACTCAGGGTCTTAATGTAAGCGTAGGTAAGTGCTGAAAATAAAAATAAAATGAATAATCGGATATTAACCTGGGTAATGTTAATTGACCTCAATTTTTAGTGTGAAACAGTTGGTGATGGCGCTGCATTTTGTTACTTTTCAAACAAAGGCTCACGGGCTGGACAAATTTGGCTTTTTTTTGTAATGGTATTCTTACAGTTTTTCCAAAAAAAAATTTTTTTTTGAAGACAATGTATGTACTCACTCTCACTTGCTTAATAATTTTGCAACAATAAAACACACTGGAGAATAAGAAACTCAATGCGCGACAGCCAAAGAAAGGCACGAATGTGTTATGACAATCATGAAAGAGGAAGAGCTCTAGAATATCTACGCAGTGCAACCAATTTCAAAAAGTTGGAGGTGTTGTGAATCGGACCAACTGCATTCAATTAACCTGGTTAAATGATGAATAAGTTCCAAGGAATTTGTAAAAGTTGGCTAAAATTTGTTTATATTGACTCGAAGTTGTAGATCAAAAATAGTTCACCAAAATAAAATTTTTCTTAAATTTGGTGAAATTGTTTTTTTTTTTTTACCTACATACATCAAATCGATATAGCAAATGGTAACCAACCTTTACAAATTCTTTGGTTTTTATTCATATTTTTACTATGATATTCAACCACCCCACTCAGGGCCAGAGTTCAGTCAAAGTGGCTGAAAATCAAGTATTGAATTTGATTCAAATAATTTTATTTTTGATTTAGATGCTTACTATTTCAAATTCGGATCAATTTCATTTCGAGAAAAACCAAAGGTGGGTAGAAGACATTTTTGTAGAATAGTACAGTGAGATTAGGGTCGAAACGTCGGATAGCTAGGCAGCATTAATCACTTGACTAATAGACAAAAATTACAACTTCTTTTTATTTTCTGAATATTTTTCAACATATTAATAAAATGAAGTCATTTAAAAAGACGTTACGACTGAAATAGAGATAATTAGGTCATATTTAAGTTTATGTCGTTTTCCTCTTCTACATGGAATGACCCAATTATTAAAACACTAAAGGATTTTTACAAGCTATTTCGAACCTTTTTTTGTCGAATCTAGGGATTGCCTTTTAACATTTTTTTGCACACCTACATTCGGCAATAACTCTGTAAGAAAATTCGTAAGTTGTGAAATGACAAAAAAGAACGCCGAAACTCGTAAAATTAATTTTGAGTCGGTTATTACGAATCTGTATTCTGTTTTTCTAGATCAGGTCATTTATCCAGGATAACTTCATTTTTATAAAACAAATCCAACTGTAACTGTGAAGAAATTAAAAAAATAACAGATTTTTTGCAAATTTTTTCATTTGTACCAAAAAATCAGGCCACTAACTGAGAAGATCTATAGTTAAGTAAAGAAGTTGTGAATGATCACATGAAAATGCGTCATTTTTTTGTATGAAATATGAATAGGAACAGGAGAAAGTGCATATGTACTTGAATAGGGAAAAAGTTTAAAAATAGGGATGTGCCGGATAGAGATTTTGCCGGATAACCGGCATCCGGATATCCTGTAAAAAATAAAAGCCGAATTCGGATATCCGATCGGATATCCGGCAGACTTCCGCCCTTAATAAATTCTACAATATTGTTATGTTAGGCTTTTTCTGTTGTTTAGCTAGATTATCTGGTGAGTTTATAACAACGGAGTACTGGTCGACGATTCGTTAGAGGATGAGGGCTTAGTAAACTAGTCAGGAGTAGAAAACGTTTAAGTTTAGTCTTTCGAATATATTTTGACATACAATATAAAAAAAAAAATCGTCTACAGATTTATTAAAAACTTCCGACTGTCTAAAGAGGCGTTTGTAGACCTGCTGTCCGCTACACAAGAACCTGCTGCAGCAATGCTCTCGAGCCAAATCTATTTAATATATTTCAAAACTATCAACAGCTCTACGCTTTTGTTCTCAGAAATTGTGCCGAATGAGTATTGGGATTTTCTTTCATCAGTGCAACAAGACTTTCGAGCTTGTGTTTAGTATTCGCGGTATTCACGACGTTAGACCTGCATGATTTTAATAAAAATTGGTGTCTAGCCGCCAAAAAACGATAAAACAAAAGCAAAATCATATATTTTTTACAATTTCCTCAAACTTCGCTACAGCAGCGAAAGCAAAATTCTGTTCGACAGAAAATTCGATATACTCAACGAAAATTTTGACACAGTTGCATAGCTCATAATACGAATTTCGAATCGGAAGAAACTCATAATGAGAGGCATAAATCAGTTAGCAGTGGAGAAACCTGCTGATATGAAACAGGCCGTATTCTAGTGAAAGCTTCTATTGAAGAGCGAAACCAGGATATTTGGCAACGCTTTGAGAAAATCGCCAACAGCTCTGATACGGATTCCAGTAGTGATGTGAATAGCCAAACGATGGAGAAATGGAGAAATATTTACAGATACCCCTTATACCCAGACAAGAATATCCTTTCATCTGGTGGAATCATAGACGGCCGCTGTGGTGTAGCGGTTAGCTTGGGTTCAAGCCCGGTTCAACCCAACATATAAAAAAATCTAAATAAAGTTTTTCTAATAGCGGCCGTACCCCCTCGGCAGGCAATAGCAAACCTCCGAGTGTATTTTTGCCATGAAAAACAGCTTCTCATAAAAATACAATCGCCGTTCGGAGTCGGCGTAAAACTGTAGGTCCCTCCGCTTTGTGTGACAACATCAAGGCGCACGCCACAAATCGGAGGAGAAGCTCGGCCAAACACTAACATATGTGTAAGCGCCAATCTATTATTATTAATAGTCGCAAAGAATCTCTGGGAACCACCTTCCACAGTGAACTCAAATATATTGTTTAGTGTATTGGGTAGCATTTATGTTGAAAATGACCGGATAGTGGGATAACAGAAAAAAGGCCGGATAGGTAGGATTCCGGATATATACCGGATACCCGGCACATCCCTATTTAAGAATAATAAACTTGCACATGGCGTATGAGTAACATTTTGTACTTATACGCCATGTGCAAGTTTGCTATTTTTAAATTTTTTCCGTTAAGGTACACATTAATTTTTTTCTTTCGCAGTGCAAATTGAAAATTAAAATATTTTGAGAAAATTGCTTGATCTAGAAAAACAGAATACATAGTCTAAGATCCGATAAGGGCACGACCTTCATCCAACTATTTAATGGATGAAATCTATTTTGTATGAAACTTAACGTGTTAATAAATATTTCTCGAGTGGGCTGGCTGAAAAACTCCTAACCACTATATTTTTAATTTAATTCAAATGTTATTATTATTTTTGAATTTTTTACTCATTTCTTTAATGAACAAATTGTATACAAATCGAAAGCAAAATTCATACAAAGTAGATTTCATCCACGAAACAGATGGGCGAAGGTCGTGCCGTTGTCGGATCTCCTACTAACAGATTCGTAATGTACGACTAAAAATTAAGTTAACGTGTTTCTGCGGTGTTTTGTAAAATTCTATCGTTCCTACAGTGTAATTTTTTTTCTTAAACAGTTCTACTGGAATAATCGAAATGCTTCCTTACCAAAAGTTTAATAATTTTTAGTGAGCTTTAATTTACTGGCATTAAAAAGTTATGCTAGAATGATAAAAACTCAGATCTGGTGGATAAGCACTAGTACTTTGAGTCAATGCACTTTTGAACAAAAAAAAAATTATCCTCGAGAAAAGAATATCAATATAACCTACTTTAAGATCCGCCTGTAAATGACGGAGATATGACGAAAAATGTTAAAATGCGAACCCAACGCTCGGCAAATTTAATTTTTAATTTTTTTTCAAAAAAAAAACTTGCAGACATGCTTTAATTTCGAAGGTGTACAGCGAATTATTTTTTCTGATTCGGTTTAATGAAAAAAAACATATATAAAGTGTGGAGATTTTCGGGCAATATGTCAAAAATTGTAAAATTTGATTTAGAGTTTCTAGTGCTATTTTTCTAAATCAAGGCATTTACGTCTACTTTTATTTTACATTTTAGCCATATGGCTACAACACCTTATAGTACCTAATACTTACGAATATTTGATTTGCTCAAAGCAGATTTCCAGTATCCATTTCCGTTAAGCTGCTGCCAAATTTTGGCTTAATAACTTTCCAGTCATTCGTCATTGCTCATCTCAGCTATATACTTCGTCCTTCATTTTTCGTTTCTTTCTATTTCGCCCTTTTCTCTTTTTCAATGGTTTTCAATGGTTCTCCTTCTATCGTTTTATTTAGTACACCCACTGAGTAAGTAAGCGGCGGTCGGACTAGCGCTTCTTAGTACTTTTCTGATTTTCCGACTTTTCCCACTTTCTTTGTACATACATACATATACGTATTTCGATTGTTGTTGTTAAATACGAGCAACAGAAGAGTCGCCTTCAAATATGCTCTCATTGCGTTCGGCTGTGTGCTTCGTTTACCGCTTTCGTTAGTTTATGTAGTACGGAAAAATTTTCAACTTTTCCATTTGCGGCCTTTTACTGAGTTTGTTCCGTTACATAATCAATCGCATTTCCCGTGTATGTGAGACCAGCAGCAGCAGCAGCAGCAGCAGCAGCACCAGTGACTGACACAAAATCAGCAAGCATATCAATAGAGTTCCAGTAATATTTTTGATGGCAGCAAAGTACTCGGTTTAATGTCGGCTGAAAAGATAGTCGAAAAAGTTTTAAAATATATATTTTACTAACAAAGTGTGTAAAAAATCGGGAAATTTTCGGCGCTTTACAAAAAGTATTGAATTATAGTTTTCAGATAGTTAATTGTGTCCTTGTGTTGTCTCTGTAGGCAAGCAAAAAGAAACGTATTCTCATAGATCGGCGTTCAAGTTGTTGGAAAGAATTCATGTGCGAGTGTTTGTGCGCTTGTGTTCATGTGATTTGATATACTATCCATGCACATATGGCAGCGAATTTTGGCAAATTTGTGTGAAATGATTTAAGGTGGCTGGCGGAATTTGCAAATCAGTCCAATCGGTTTAATTTTGTCGCAATAAATTTTTTAATTCACTTACATAATTGAATAGAAAGCACGAATATATGTACATATGTATACGAGTACATAGTTAGTATGTGTGCAAATATTAACGTTCTTAAAATGAGAAACACGAGATGTACAGTGCTTAAGAAGTGGGCTAACTCTCATGAAAGTTGTGCATACTATGCATAAAGTTCAAAGAAGGAACAAAGATTGTACTACATACATATATTATAATTGAAAATATATTTTTGCAAAAATATGGAGGTATTTGAAGGCAAAATATTTTAAATTTTTAAAATTTTCCTGTGGTTTCAACTAGACTAAAAGCATAAACAGACGGCAGCGTTGATCCGGATCAATTCGGGAATTAACTGCAGTTGTTCCGGATTAAGACCGAGTTAATCGGGATCAACGCTGCCGTCTGTTTAAGTTTTTAGACTTTCTTCTCTTTCAAGCAACTTTTTGTAGATTCAATTGGTTTCTCCTAAATATATGTGACTGCGACTGTCTTACGTTCCATAGAAAGAAAAATCGTATTTAATTCGCTAAATGAATTATAAGTAGTGGTAAACTATCCCACAAAAAAAAAATATATATATATACATATATATCGAGCCCTAACCGCCAAAAACACGTAAGTGACATGTTTTTTTTCAAAATATTTTTTCGATGCAGAATTTCGTCTAGATGCTCTAGGGGCATTTCTGCATCAAAAAGAAAATATTTGAAAAATATGTCGCCCACGTTTTTTTTGGCGGTTAGGGCTCGATATATTTCCTAAAATTTGTGGTGTATGTCAAATGATTTTATGAGAAGACTTTTCATGGCAGAAATGCACTTTTCTATTTTAGATGGTTCTTAAGACTCGATTTTTGGGACATTGGATGCTGTACCCGAGTGACCAGATTGGAAAAAGAAAAGCTTCCTTTAAACTCTAATAACTCGTAAACTGTTAGCTTTCACAAAAAATGTTATATAACAAAAACGGTTATACTGGTCGATATCTTTACGAAAGTGCAGCATTTAACCCTTTAATGCAGAGTCTGTCATATATGAGACGCTTTTTAACCCTTTCAAGGCAGAGGCAAAATGGTTCTCAAAATGTTTTCAACGTACTTTTTATTTATTTTTATTTTTTATTTATTTTTATTCGACACGAGGATCGGCATATACGTACATATGTATGTAAAAAAAAGATTCATATAAGAGTAAACAATTTTTTGTTTTTTGAATCTCATATTTCTTAACTATCTAGGACTCCTTTCGGACTCATATATTCTGAACACTCAGAATATGTTTGCGGGGTTATAGAGTTGATTTGTTTTCTCATTTAATTTTCCACATCATCCTCGGTAGCTTCGTGTTATGAAATTCGCAATGAGTATAACTGTAGATCAATGGAAATCAGCTAATCCAAGCTTTAAGTTTTTTTTGAAAAACATCTGATTCCTTATTCACACTGAAAGTATTTCTGGATTTTTTCCAAACCTTCTTCCAAAAGACTCACTGCTGCATGTAGATACTTCATTGTATGGGTTCCTCGAACTTTGCGGTATTTTGTCCAAATTGTCGCCAGCGTAGGTAGAAGGAACCATACACCATACCGTTATCTCTTTGTAGAAACTGTATAGCATCTGCGATTGATTGCAGCAATTGCAAATATTCCTCCATGTATCTAGTATCGCTCTGGCGGAATTATGTTAATTCCAGTTTTCCACACAAAGGCACCTATGCAACATATAAAAAGTTCTTGGATATATCTTTGTCCCATTTTGTTGTAGCAGATGAGCAAAAGTCAAGTGTCGCTGAAACCAAGGCTAGTGGTAAAGTTTTTGGTTTCATCCACGTCCAGCAAGTTTATTTTGATCAACATGATCTCTTCGGTGCTAAGTCTTCTTTCCACTTGCCTCCAGAAAGGCAGTGGAAGTAGGAGCGGCTTTCGGTTTCCCGGACGTCTGCTCTTGGTATTTAGTCGAGCAGCTGGCGAGCCTGCTTCACTTAGAGATGATGGGCCATTCCTTTGTTTAATCTTCGCTATGTGTTTTTTTGGCTTTGATTTTTATTTTGATAATTTTTTTTTTTCGGAAAAAGGTGGCGGGCCGTTACTTCAGTGCTCCGTTGTGTAGACAAGGCTGGTTACGAAGCGTGGACGTCCGGTATCACAATCAATTAACTTAATTTGGGAGCGGATTCGCCGAAGGAATTTTTTTCACTGCCTGCTGTATGGCCCCTCCTCTTCTCTCAACCGTACTTTAGACCGTTTATGGCAGCAACTAATTAATGCCCAACAAAGCTTATATGGAGTGAATGTGAAAAATTGCCACAAACTAAAATATTGTTCCTGGAAATTAAAAAAATTAAAACTTTGTTTACTAAACACAATAACTACAATAAAATATTTCATCCCTCTCCTATAGGTGACAACAGCATTGATATTCAAAATTAACGAATTGCAATAGCCAACTCGCAGTATTCATCGTAAATAATATTTTAAATTATTACCAACATACTACGACGAACATTCAAGTGAAAACAGCCCAAACACAAAAATAAAAATGTTTCGAAGCAGTTGATTAGGATAAAATCTTAATTAATTAAAATAGAAAACTAAGAAAAGTTGATTAAGACAACAAAAATATAAATAATTCCTTAAAGTCAAAAACAAAATTAAAAGTTAATTCTAACTAAAAAAATTCAACAAATAATAATATTTGTTGTCATACGTAAACGTACAGTTAGCAGCAGAAAAATCAGTTTACTAAGAAAAAAGTGAAACATTAAACAATCCTAATAAAAAAAAACAAACAAAATCGCAAAACATTTTCAATGAATAGTTTATGAACCATAAATATTACCATAAAAATAGACGACTTAAAAAAAGGAACTAGTGTAAATGGTAAAAAATATTTGCAGCAAACCTAAGTAAGTATTTAAAGTAAAAAAAAAAACAAAGAAACCCTCTCAACTGCTAAATACACCAGACCAGTCATCGAATCGAAAAGACAGTCAAGTAAATTAAAAAAAAAAAACAAAGCAAGCACCAACTACTTAAAAGACAACAAAAGTTGTACAACTACAGAAGTAGAACTACATAAGTACTTAACAGTTAAAGTTTAGTAACAAAAAACTACCAAAACCAGCAACTTCGCAAACAGCGCAGAGCAAAAAAAAAGCACAAGACAGCAAAAATGGCCGACAAGAAGATTGCAGAACAATACTATTCGCCACCGCCAAAGATGGGCAAATGGGAGGGTTTCAAAAAATTCCTATGGAACAGTGAAACTAGCCAATGCCTTGGCCGAACAGGAGGCAGTTGGGGTGAGTACGAAGAGAAGAAATTTATTTTAAAATCTAGCTTATGTGCATAAAATACTTTACCTAGATGTTATACCATCTACATACAAATAAGTTTGAGCCTAAGTTTATAAAAGGATTCATACTATTAAGGGTTATAAATACATACATGTGTATATATGTATGTACCTAATGTAATGTAATGTAATGTAATGTATTTTATTTTTATTTTTTTTTATGTAACAAAAAAGGGGCCTAGAAGAACTTGTGTATCCCTATGGCTCCTACTCCCTATGCAGTCACTGCAGTTACAAATAAGTCAAAGAACACAAAAGCTATTTTTTTAAATTTTAAAATTTTATAAAAAAAACAAATTCGAGCTTTAAAATTTGGTGCAAAAAAAAAATTTTGCCACAACTCATGACCACAGTATGTAAAAATATGTATGTACATCGTTCATCGAAAACTGTTCTTATTGAAATTATTATTGTTTGAATTAGCAAAAAAATCAAAAGCTTCGAATTTTTTTTTTGAACTTAATTAAATTAAAATTTTTTTAGCGATATCTGCAAACTACATGTTAAGAACAAAAACAGAAAAGCAAAAAGTGATTCATTTTCTGTTTTAGAAAAATGCTATTTACAATAAAAATACTTCGTATAAAAGTAATTAGAAAATTTGGCAGCTTTAACGTTCACTAGAAGCTAGGGAACGTTTTAGTAAGGAATTTTCTGGGCTTTTCAACGTTGATTTCTTTTATCGCTATAAAAACCATAAAAAAAAATATTTTAAATATTTACAATAAATTTTCATAGCAATTACAGCAATTAATAAAAATATTAGTATTGCTCGAAATTTCTGTCAGATTCCCTGACAGATATAAATTGATAGGTAGGAGGCATTATAAAGCAATAAAAAAAAGTTACGTCAATGCTGACAGACCACGCACATGTTTGCTCGCTACGTTAATTAACTCCATTGCAGACGCGGTTTACAGTTTTTTCAAGTTTCTCCATCATCAATGACCTCTACTAAGCTTTGCGATATTTCTTATAGAATTTCTAATAATTTTTGAACACTGTTGGTGTGTGTGATAGATAAATATATTTTGATTGATAACTGTCAAAACAATTATTTTGGGTTCAATTAGTTGATACATAAGTATTATGTACATATGAACATTCATACATACATATGTACATATTGACATATGGATGCTCACCCTGCCACCGTTTCTCTGCTGTACGTTTTTGCAGACAATGCCTTTTTCGTGTCCGGAAACGTATTTATATAAAACAATCATGTTTTTTGAAAAAAATAATTTTAGAATTTTTATTCAAACTGCATATATGCAAAACATGTACATATGTATACTAGGAATATAAAATTTTCTGATGTTTACGTTCCGGGGTTTTCGGGATATCGTTATTACAACACATTCCGGGCAACACTTTAAATTGTTGAATAAATATTAAAAATAAATATTGTAATTGCTGTATATAATATTTGTTTTTTGTCACTTGTTATCAGTAACTATGAGAAAGTATCTGTGAAGTTCAGAAAACAGCCAACAAATTTTCAGTACATTTCCATATAGTTTTAGTATAGTTTCGGTTTTGAGTCGCATAACTTCGACATTTTTTTTTGCGAATGCAATAAATGAGCTATCAGTTTATTTGAAAATAGATTTAATTTTAGATAGTACTACCTATTTTGAAATTGTGGGAATAAGTGGCGGCTAAAACCTAAAAAATAAGAAAAAAAGTGTTTTTTTTTTAAATTGCCTGATAAAAAAATCCCGACAATCTTCTCATAAAAACGAAGGAAATTAGGGTGTAGAGTCTTGAAGTTTCAAAAAAAAAAAAATTAAAATCGTGCCCATCGATTGTAGGCTTCGCCTTAGTTGTATGGAGAAAAATTTTTGTTAGAAACGTGCCCTGCGAAAAAATTTTGAAATCGGATAACGGAAAGACGTTGAGGCCCTTAAGTGGTCAAAATTGCCTGTAAGTCAGTGTGAAATTTAATATGTTTTACAATACATATATTTAAACCTTCCCAACTTTCAAAGTTTTTCCCGCGCAAATTTAAAATTTTCCAGGATTTCAGAAGTTAAACAGAAGTTACATTTAGATCAAATTGGTACGAAGAAAAGAAATATATCTAGTAGCGAACTTTTGATGCCCCTAAATTTCATACGGGAACATTCCGCCTTCTTGGATTTTAGTTTTTTTTTTGGGCTTTTGCGAATTGCAAGCTTATTTTGCATTTTTCGTAAAAAACGTTTGTATACGAATTTGTGGAGAATTTAATTTACCACATTTTCTATATATACAAACTTAAAAAAAACAAGTAAGAAAGTCTAAGTTCGGGCGGAGCCGAACATTAAATACCCGGCGCAAGTTTTCCACCTTTCCGAAAGCTACCGCTACATACATTTTAAGTAAATTAGCGTCCTTAAATTTCGAAATATTGAAATTTAAAGCATATCTGAAATTTACCGTTATATGAAAAGCGGCCTCAATTTTAGTCCGATTTCAACAATTTTCAACGGTTTGCTTTTATGTGGCAAGCACAATAAGCATACCGAGCTTGGTACAAATTGCTAGAACGGTTAGCGAGATACATATATGTGATCACAAGTGGGCGGTGCTACGCCCATTTTCCAAAATTTTGTCATAAACGTATTTCTTGGTAAAGAATTGTTGCAATCATCAATTTTGAATAAATTAGCTTCAATATTTACTGATTTATCGAAGATTTTGTATTTCTCGAAATTACCGTGGTTATTGTCCGATTTTAGAAATTTTCGGCCAGTTGGTATGCTGTACCAGGACCAACAACTGTGCCAAGTTTGGAAGAAATTGGTGTAGCGGTTACCAAGATATACACATGTAACCATAAGTGGGCGTGGCTTCGCCCATTTTCCAAAACTTTGTAATATTCTTATTTTTCGTCTAAAACTCATTGCAAATATCAATTTTGAGTGAATTATCTTCAGTAGTTACTAAAATATTGCAGTTTTCGTTTTTCTGAAAATTACCGTTATATGAGAGGTAGGCGTGGTTATTGTCCGATTTTTAAAATTTTCAGCCATTTAGTATGCTGTACTAAGGCCAACAACTGTGCCAAGTTTGGAAGAAATTGGTGCAGCGGTTACCAAGATATACACATGTAACCATAAGTGGGCGTGGCTACGCCCATTTTCCAAAAATTTATAATATTCATGTTTTCCGTCTGAAACTCATTGTAAGTATCAATTTTGAGTGAATTATCTTCAGTAGTTACTAAAATATCGCAGTTTTCGTATTTCTTAAAATTACCGTTATATGGGAGGTAGGCGTGGTTATTATCCGATTTCGCCCATTTTCAATACCATCCGTCCCACGCCCAAAAGAAGTTCACGTACCAAGTTTCGTTAAGATATCTCAATTTTTACTCGAGTTATCGTGTGCACAGACGGACAGACGGACGGACGGACGGACGGACGGACGGACGGACGGACGGACGGACGGACAGACAGTCACCGCTTAATCGATTTCTCTTTTCATTCTGATCATTTATGTATACATTTGTCTATATCTATCTCGATTCGTTTTGCCTGTTACAAACAACCGTTATGTGAACAAAGTTATAATACCCTTGTGCACAAGTGCGCTCGGGTATAAAAATCGGTTTTAATTGTAAATAATTAGCAAAAAGTGCGAAAAAATTTGTTGAATTATTAAAAAAGGCCACACTGTTTTCAATGGGGGACATCAATACGATCATTTTAAAACCTTAATCTTTGCAATAAGTCCTATTGAATTTTGGCCATCGTACTGTACCTACCGGTTAACGTGATGTGGAAAATAATTTCACGCCGCTTCCCTTACATCGCTTTGTTTAGCTCGTTTTCGGTCGTGATATTGGTGTTACACAAAAATAATGCTCATATGTTCATGATTCAATGATTAAAGGTTTGCTGATTAGTGACATTGGAGTTTTGACACTCCCGTAACTCCCTTACAAAAGGTTGCACGCACGCACGCACGCACCCACACACTAAGGGAGCCGATTTTATCAAGGCTGAGCGAGAAAACTGTTTTCTGAGCAAACCTTTTATTATTGAATCATGATATGTAAGTATGTACATACAATGTACATATGTTATTTCGGGCCTTTGTCGGACGAACTCATTGCTGCCCTGATTCAGAGCTGCCCTTCGGAGCATCTAGACCTTCAGCACTTAATATGTCAAAAAAGGTCATATCCGCAGATAATGCAAGCAGTTCTGGGGATATATTTAACTTGGCCCAAGGAACACTAGACATCATTTGGAAACGTCGATTTCATGCCTGAAAAAACATATTGGTGTATACCGCTTTCAGATACGAGCGAATCTTTCTGAAATCCCATACCCCCAAAATAATAGTGGAATAGTTGTAGCGTCTGGTGCAAACGACCAGTAAAGTAATCGCAGATGGAACGAGATTGGACGGTAGGTTTTATGTGCGTGTATTCTGTCAAGAACTTTCTGTCAAACTCAAGTTTAATGTTACAGATTTCTTTAGCATGTTCTGTGAATTCAGCGCAAAAAAGACTGCATTATCGTCTACGGTGCAACCTAAATTAGTAGTAGAGTGTCTGATCCCTCTCTCTCGGTCGCTTTTTGCACAAGCCTGTGACATTGCAAGAGACTACATTTGCAACATCCAAGGCGATAGGAACTGGACCATTCCATTTCGGAACAAAGCCTAGCCATAATTTCGTTTCATTTGGTCCTACATAAAATTATTTGGCGACCTTTAGATTTTCCATGGTGATGAAAATCCTTACTTCAACTAAATCTATTGAATGTGATTGGTCTCAAATTAGGTGTTCAACAATTTTTTAGAAGAAAACTAAGGAGTTTATTAATGAAGCTTTTTGATCTAAACTGAAGTTGGTTTATGGAGTAGTAAGCAAGCAAATCAAATGGAATATTGCAGCAGAAATGTAAATTACTTAAGTTGCGTAATAGTACATTGATAACCACGTGTTTTGTTTTATTATCACCGTGCCTCTGTTAAATGCTGAACTTTAACAATTTTCCACTGGTCATGCTCTACTAACGTCTACAAAATTATATATATATATAAGCACATACTTACAAAGCTGCATTCAACAAATGCACTTTGTTATTTTGAAAATTACTAAACGTCAACACTATCGAAGGGCAATAAAATGCAACGTTGCATGCAAATGATGACAATTATTTTTTATTTCACACGCATTTGGCGCCTGAACGACAATTAGAAGCGAGTCAATGCAGCGGGAAAAAGTAATAAATATTGTGTGTAGTTCTAGTGAACAAAAAGCCAATATTTATTGATAAAGATAAAATCAGGAAAACAAAAATACATAGATACATACATACATATGTAGGTATACAGATGGATTTTCTAAATGGATTAAAAAAATATTACAGACAAACAAAAATTACGTAATATTTTTGCTAGAACGTGGTTGTGATTTAACACTTAAAGTTTTTACACTATTTTACATTTTTTAACGCATCAAGCCAGAACGCCAGATTTTTGTATTCTACTTGGGTTTTTCTGTAAAATGTTTGTGGCAAAAATTTGTTTAAAATGGAGCGGTCAGCTATCTGTAAATTACAAATTATCTAACCCTTTAAAGTTTATAAGCAAACAAATAAACAAAAACCGAATTTGAATTGTATGTATATCGAGGGCTAAATAAACCAATATTGGTATCAGAAAAAAAAATAAATTTCCGTCAACATTTTTTTTGCGAATGCCTCAAAATTTAACTTTTTTCTAAAAAAGAATTTTTCCCCAAAACAAGTTTTTTCCAAATACAAATACAAATCTAAAAAAAAGCAAAATCCGAAAAAAATATATTCATATGCACATACATTAGGGTGATTCAGAATAAGTTTTTTTTATATTGTTTTACCTCGGAACCATGCTAAAAAGTTTCGTTTAGATTTAAAAATAAGTCTTAGAAAATATGAGCCCTTAATATTAAAAAAAAGAATGTCCGCATCGCACTATTCGATTTACCATAATAAAGACACAGGAAAATTTGTTTTTTTTTACTTATGATTTTTATATTTAACGAACGATATATAGATTGTTGTCGCATTTGCATAGAAATAATCGCAGAATTTGAATTTGCTTTACACTGTCTACGAAAATTTATACATGGGCGATTCCACCGTCACGGGCTGAACATTTGTACAGAAAAAATATTCTTTCTTGTTTAAATTTAAGTATAAAGTACTCAACAATTCTACATTTTGATAAAGCTACACCTAATTGACTATTGTATGAGTTATTACAAAATACGAAAAAAATGCCAGCTTACCTTTATATGAAAAAAATCTGAGTTGTTTCTTCTGTCACGGGTGGGACAAAAAAAAAAAAAGAATTTGCTTTTGGGAGCAGATATATTTTACGAAAACTTTGCGATTTTATTTCACTTTTCTGTGTGAACTTGAGGTTTTATAATAAAACAAAGAACCACGAATGCAAACAAAGCAAAAACTACAACTAAAATTATGGCTTTATTATAAAAAAAAAAATCCGAAATTCCTCTGTCACGGGTGGAACAACATTTGTCACGGGTGGGGTTCAATTCACTCACGTTTTATCTTAGTATAGTGCCTTTTATATAGAAGAAAAAGTTTGGCACCGACAGCCTAAAAAATTATTAAAAATCAACGCGATCTCCTACATAGCGTTTTGAAACATTCAATTTGTTCCTACTTTAATTTAATATGCTATAAAACTGCATACCTAGAATTTTTCTAAAAATTATGAACAAGAATTTTAAAATTTTTGGGTGTAACTGTTGTCTATAATATGTTGAAATTTGTAGTTTTTGTACGAAGTTTGAAATGTGGATTTATGTGGTTCTGGTTACGTAATGTGCTAGGCTTTTATAAAAAAAAAAAACATTAATAAACAACAGAAAAAACCAAAACTGGTCAAAATGACACTTAACTTAATCAGATGACCACAAGGGTATATAAGTAATGGTCGAGTCCGCGCTTCCGCCCTTCTCCCCTGCGTCCACCTCAACAAACAAAATAAGGTTATCAGCCCTGTAAACCTACCTCTAACAACTGTACCACCCGTAGCTGTCACGGGTGGGACATGCTTGAAACGAAAATGCAATTGAGGTAAACATTGACAATGAATTTCTAATATTATGTAACAAACACGAAACACAATCCCAACTTCTGTAATTAATAATAATAACTTTTACCTTTTTTGTCACGGGTGGGACAATACCAATACTGCTTAATAATAACTCATAATATAGATAAAGCAGTCACACAATTTAATATGTAACACAATTTTATTAAACGCTGATGAGTTCTACTACATATTTTTCTTACCAAACACTTCAATTAAAAATCGCAAATTATTTGACAGTACTTTCAACACAACCTATTTGAAAAAATTTCCTTAGAACTTGATTTCAAAACGTAAAAAAGGCAATAAAAATGCATTTAAAACTTTAATTTGTTATTTTTTTGTTTGATTCAAGATTTGTGTTCATGTCTTATCCACACATTTGTTATGTTTATAAAGAAAAAAAATTGTGCTCTGAGGTCCAGTTTCCCATGGAACCTCCCACATATGTATTTATATGCATATCCTAAAATAATATGTATTTCTTCATAAAAAATATTTCTTCCAACAAAATTACTTTTGGGCGAAAAATCATTTTTTCTCATTTTTTAGCTACGTTTTTTAATTTCTGACAAATTATTCTTCTGGTATCGAAAATATTTTTCCGTAAAAAATGGTTAATACAAAAATTTTAAACGTACAAGACCCAAAAATTAAAAAAATATGTATGTATTTTTATCAAGAACATTTTTTTTTTTGCGTAGGGGGTGGCCACCAATCTACATAGTAGTAGGATGAGATAAATATGAAACATGTGAAATGATACAACATGGGTATGCCTAAAGAAAGGCTTTTGAATAAACTAGTTATTTTTTCAACAAAAATATTTTTCCCAAAAAAATCATTCCTTTTCATGAAATTAATATATTTTTTAATTTTAAAAACAAAACTGCTAAAGCTTACAACTTAATACTAATAAAATTTATATTAGGGATGCCACCTATCTATAACATATTATGAGGTAATAATATATCACTGATTTCAAATAAAAGGTTTGGAAAAAAAACTTTAAATCACGCCTATTTTTACATAAGGATGCCCTCATTTGGAGTTGGAAAAGTAGTTTAATATGCGTATCAAGAGAAAGGAGTTTGGAAAAGCTATAATTCGTACATATATCTATAACGAGTTGCCACCTTTCTCAAAATTTAAATTAGTTGAATATGCAATTTAAGTAAAATATGACATCACCAGTTTCAAACAAAAAAGAACTTAAATCCAACCTGTTTGGGTTGCCACATAAGAAAAGCAGCTTATGTAGGTTGAGTAAAGTATTATAATTTGCTTCAAACAAGAGGTGCTTATATTTGGACGGGGTTGCCAACTATCAAAAAATTTAAATGTGTTTGCAGTTTAAGTAACATATGCACAAGGATATGAAAACGCAGGTTCCATAAAACTGGTTTTTGAAAAAAAACTGTAATTTAACCAATTTTCGGATTGGGTTGCCACTTAGCTAGAAACATAGAAGTAGTTTTATATGCATGCAGTTGGAATAATGTATTATAATATCAAACAATAGGAGTTTCAAGAAGCTTTAAAACGGTAGATATTTTTGCAAAGGGTTGCCAACTATCTAAAAATTTAAAATGATATGCATTTGTAGTTTATAAGCTACACATATGACAACAATGGTTCCAAACGAAAGGTATTTGAAAAAGCTTATACCAGTAGATATTTCTGGATAGGCATCTAGAGCAAGTCGCCAATTACCCAACGGAGTTCTTCAATCCCCTCGAATTGCCCGGTTATGGCGTTATGTACTACTGTCATTGGCGCTTGACTTAGGCAATTTTAATGTGAATGCAGCTGTTAATAGCGAGGCTACATGTCCATAATATACATACATACATAAGTATCCACGTAAAAAAAAATATATATATATACTTATTTACATATAAATATGTACGGGCAATGAAAAATTCTTGCATTGGAGTTTGAGTAACTCTCCAAATGTAATCTAAGTCAAATGCACCACACGGATAATCATACATACATACATACAATCGCTCTAAATCGATCGATTTGTTAGAAAAGTATTTTACTCTGAGGGGTTGCTTTGTCGAAGTAACCCAGTTGTTGGCTTCGTATGAGTACAACACATAAAAATCCACTTTGCTTATTCGCTGTGTCCACATTTGGGGTTAACCAGCGCACTGTGGAGCTTTATAGTGCGAGTAGAGTCGACTATGTACATATACTATACATATGTATGTATGTGTATGGTCTAGGTACATAGATACGCAAGTATTTACGATAATAGTAGTGGCAAGTTGTCACGTAACACCCACTTTTTCCTTACTATTGTTCTTATTATTGCATTATGTATTATGCTCTATCGCTGCAGTTTGTATGACTAATCACTTGAAGTTTTCATGTTTACCACTCATAAATATAGAAAAAATGTATGATCTAAAGTTGTACTCTTACTTTTTACTACACATTTTTATGAAGTCACCAACATTACGGGTCAATTATTTAGAAGAAAAAATTGGTGATAACTTCATTAATGGTTATTTTTGGTATAAAAAGTGCATAGTTGTTAAAAATATCAGATATATATGTAATATATTATTTTTATTTTTCGTACATACTAAATCGATACTTAATGATTTTTATTTTTTAACAAGCTTTTATTTAACTTGCTTTGTATGTTTGTAAATAGGTAGGTTTGTTTGGGTAAAATTTTGCAATCAATTTTTAAGATACTTCCGGACGAGCTAAAGACTTGAATTTCGGCAGTCGAGATATTTGAAAAGTTCGTATTTATAGTGCGATTTTTTCATATTGGGAACGTATGTACATTGCTTACATGAAAGAAAAGAACGCAACAAAGAATTGCAATAATTTGAAAATCTGCATCCATAGTCGGATTTAGTTTATAATTTGAATAATATTGCTTACTTGAAAAAGAATAACTCCACAAAAAACTTGAGTTGAGGAGTCAGGATATTTGGAATTTCCGTATTTATGGTCCAATTTGGTTTATATTTAGAAAGCTTGCTTAAAATTTTTTTTACTACTATTAACTTATTAATATTTATAAAGTGGACGTTATTTGTGGATTTTTTTGTTAAATTTGATCGTAATTTTGCCAAATTTAACATTAAATATTTTCTGATTTACAGATTTAGGTTAGACTCAAAAACTCAAATTAAAAAATTAAAAAAAAAAATCAATCGCATAAATTCGAAACCAAATATCTACAGTTTATGTAACGATTATTTATTCTTGAGCGAAAAGAAAAAATCATAAAAATACGTAAAATAGAAAATTAGATTTTCATAATTTAAAATTGTGTATATATTTTTTATTTATTTTGCAATTTCTATCATTTTGATCATACCTTCTTATTTTTAGATTTCAGTTTTTAGATTATAAAGAGTTCAAAACTTCATATTAAAGAACCTGAAAAAAGAGTCGAAAAAATATGAAACAAAATATTTATCTTGCAATTCATGAATTCGAAGCTGAATACTAAGACGAAGATTAATACGAAGACAAATACCAATATGAAGTCGAACATGAAGGCGAATAGTATGACGAAGACGAATTCGCAGCCACATACGAAAAGTAATACCAATACTCAAGCTAATATAAAGAGCACAATATAAATTTCTGCAAAATTAGACGAGGTAGAATGCCTCGAAGGAAGTTTCACTTCCCTAGTGTGGCCTAGGCGTATTCTTCTTTTTGACATCCAACGTAGCCACGTCTAAAATTATCCAAATGTTCCATCAACTAACTGTTGTAACCTAGTTTACGTACATATCGACGCCTCCAAACCATACTATGCTAAGTCTGACTAAGTCTAAGGTGACTTAGCATGCTATGTCTATCTGTGATAGTTACGGTGACCATCCGTCCTTTATTATAAAGGACAGTCCTTTATTTTAACCCCCGTCCTTTATAATTTTCTTTTAAATAAAGGACGCCTTTTGTCCTTTATTTCGTAAACTGTCCTTTAAATCAGCTCTGCATTTTTCAGAGGTAAATTTTTCAGAATATGAAAAATAAAAATGTTCCTTATAAAATATAATGAAAACTTTCGCCAGTTTGTTTCGCACCCCACTTAAGGGTTTTTATTTAATAGGTAATCTTTGCACAATCTATAAAGCACAGGGAAAGTTGTGCCCAGGATCGTGTTGCACGCTGAGTTTCCAGTTCCACTGAAAGAGAACAATAAACCCCCTGCTGCACAGTGGTTCTAAACTGGCATTTAGTGTTCGTAATTCACTGGAGCATTCATTTTTTTCACTTAATTTGATAATTTTTTTTTTTATTAAAGCTTATAATATTTGAAAGAGATCAGTTGAGCCTGATTTGTGAATTTTTATTTGATTATATTAAATTTTTTAGTGCAAAATGCAGAAAAAGTGGCAATTTTGAAGAAAATGGAGAATACATTAGTTAATAAATGTTATATAACAAAGACTAGTTAAAAACAATTGTATGGTTCCCCAAAACGAAAAAATTACAAAAAAATGTTTGAAATGTTATAAAAAAGGTTCACAAAAATATTTTTTTTTTGGTTTTTAGTAAAAATTGGTTGAAAAATGAAGACTGCGGTGAATTATGAACATTAAATTCCAATTTTGAACCACTGTGTGCTGACTTCGGCGTGCGGTATGAATTATGGTAAATGCATTTTGGCAGCAAAGGATGGCGAAGTCCTTGAAAAAGATTTGGCTTCATTTTTCGGAATCGTATTCCCAAATAATTTTGAAAAAAAAATTTCCTTTATTTTACATTGGTTAATATGGTCACCGTAGTGATAGTACACCACTGCATATAAAAATTCTTAATTCATGCCTACAAGTATTGCAATAAATATGTAAATATCTACATATGCATGTAAGCATATATGTAGATATGTAGGTATGAATGTCTGTAAGTAAGTTTGCGCGACATCAAAACAAAAATCAATGCTAACCTCATTTCCATGCACATATGCACGTAAATGTTAGAAAGCTAGAAACAGCAAATATTTGTGTAAATGTGTAAGTAAATATAGCCATACACATACGGCAAAGCGTATTGGAACAGATAATTTCTCACAATTTTTGCAAACATTTCTATTTTAGATTTTTAATTTAACTTAAATTTTTTCTGCTACTTTTTTATAAAAATATGGTTCATACTACAACAATATTATTTTCAAACTTTGTGCAAAGCTCAGGAAAATTCAATAAATTTGTTTGCCGTTTTGTAGCCCTTTTTAGTATAAAAATGTATGTTTAGAGTTGCTAAAAGTTTGCGTCGATTTTTTAGAATTTTCTTGCTGAAGGTGTTTCGCATTTTTTCCATACAATGTATTTGAAAATTTTTTTGTATGGAAGAAAATGCTGAAAACCATTGCCCAAAAGCAGCGATCAGTCTTAGCTTCTTCAAACTTGCACATTATTATACTAAAAAAGTGCACACGCAAAAAAATTGCAAACAAATTTATTAAAAATTTGAAAAATTGCATGCAAAGTTTATTGAATTTTCCTGAGTTTTGTACAAAGTTTAGAAATTGAAATTTTTTTTCTTTGTTGTAGTATGAACCATATATACCTACGGTGACCATCCGTCCTTTATTTTAAAGGACAGTCCTTTATTTTAACCCCCTGTCCTTTATAATTTTTTTCAAAAAAAAGGACGCCTTTTGTCCTTTATTTCTTAAACTGTCCTTCAAATCAGCTCTGCATTTTTCAAAAATAAATTTTTAAATACAGAATATGAATACTAAAAATGTCCCTTATATAATGAAAACCTTCGCCAGTTCGTTTCGCACTCCACTTAAGGGTTTTTAATAAGTAATCTTTTCACAATCTATAGAGCACAGGGAAAGTTGAGTGACCAGTTGAGCCTAATCTGTAAATTTTTACTTGATTATATTAATTTTTTTCTGTGCAAAATACAGAGAAGTGGAAATTTTGAAGAAAATGTATTCTCCTTTTCCAGTTAATAAATGTTACATAACAAAGACTAATCGAAAACAATTGTATAATTACCCAAAACGAAAAAAATTACAAAAAAAAAAAAATGTTTGAAATGTTATAAAAAATTTTCACCGAAATAAATTACTTTTTTTGGTTTTTAGTAAAAATTGCTTCAAAAATGAAGACTACGGTGAATTATGAACATTAAATTCCAATTTTGAACCATTGTGTGCCGGCTTCGGCGTGCAGTATAAATTATGGTAAACGCATTTTGGCAGCAAAGGATGGCGAAGTCCTTGAAAAGGACTTCATTTTTCGGAATCGGTTAATTAACTGGTAAATATTTTCCTAAATCATTTGAAAGAAAAATGTCCTTTATTTTACGTTGGTTAATATGGTCACCGTATATATACCACACGATTTTTAGATATAAAAAATTGTTCATTTGTTGGAAGAACGTCGCACAATGGGACTACTGCGGCTAAAAATATTAAAAACGGACCAGCGAATTCCGAAAAAGTTAATACGCAAATTCAAAACAAAATATCAATCCAAATCAAATATAATTTTTGATAAAAATGCATAATTGCAGTCATGGGAGCTTAATTAAATAAAACGTAAAGAATAAATTTGTAAACAAATTTTTGATTTTTTCGCAAGTAATTTAAGTTAATTTTTCTCTTAGTAAGCGCGGATATTAAGATAAGTCAATATGATTGAGGACCATTTTTTTAATATATCTGTGGTCAAGTATTGTTTTAAATTTTTGTATATCTACTAAAATTCATAAGTTTCACTTGAAAGTTTACATAATTTTGGAAGTATAAAATTTTTTGAGCACTTATTTTAAAAACGGATAAAAAATGGCCCAAAGAAGCGAGCTAAATTATTCTTAGGGAAAGTAAACATAAAAGAAAATAAGAATGGAAAGGGAAGAATTTTGATTCGCGAATTTATTAAGCTAATTCTGTATTTAGCAACACGTGAACGGTTTTCTGGACGAGCTCCGTTTTTGATGGCAAAAGTCCTGCTGGCCTTCACTCAGATTTTGTCGCCTAAATGAAGGTAGAATCGAATACGAGCATCATGCATATAATTTAGTATGAAGGACATAATTTCCTTCGTTAATTTTCCACAAAATTCATAAAATTTAGTACTTTGAGCCAACTTAGGTGGTGAGCGTCATAGTGGGAAACTCTTCATTGTCTTGCAAATTATAAAATTTTTTAGTACGAGCAGTGTTCAACAGATTTTAACAAAATATAATTGTTACACACTTGCGCCTATTTTTCGTTTAATCGATTTTTATAGCCTTCAGATTTATGCTTTTCTGATTAAAACCAGCATTTACTCTGAATTTCAACAACATCGGATAACATTTACCGTATCCGTCCACAAGAGGGGTGGTCATGGCAGTGCGTCGAATTTTACTATTTTCCACATTTCTTCTTTCTTAAGTGCAGAATAGAGCATGTACGCAAATCTCACGAGGTGTAACATTTATCGACAAAAACGTTTTTTTTGATAGAAAATTTTGGCACATTTATCTCAGAAAATTCATTATCTTCAGTTTTGTATAGAGAACAAGATTGCATTGCGAAATTGTATTTAAATCAAAACTTAAAAAAGATATACTAAAAAAAGTCAAAATTACAACTATGCTCATGTACCCGTAGTTGTGTGTGTCACGTATACGCCCCGTAGCACCATAAAGGCCTGAACTCAAGAGACATATTCAGCCCAATTCTGAAAACTCACAGGGAGTTTGTTCTACGTTAATTTGTTTCTCCCGAGAAAGAAATCCTCCAATAATTAACTCCCAGGAAGTAGCATTTTTCCCGAAAATTTGGAAGTAGAAAATTCAAATTTCGCAAGAGCTGTTTGATACTTTTTTGACAGCTCAACTCCGCCATTTAATATAAAAAATCCGCAAGGAATTTTTATTCATGATAGGAGGAAGGGGAAAAGAGAGAAAACTCCCAGGCAGTTCCTGTTCAGAATCGGCCTGATTATTTAAAAATAATTAAATATTGGCGTGAAATATTTTTTACACAGTATTCCTTATGCACATATATATTACTTTCATGTACATTAGACGCGGCCGCTGTGGTGTAGTGGTAAGCAGTGCGCGCTTCCACTCCGCAGGACCCGAGTTCAAACCCTGGTCAAAGCAACATCGCAAAAAATGTAGAAAAAATGTTTTTTCTTAACAGCGGTCGCCCGTCGGCAGGCAATGGCAAACCTCCGATCGTATTTCTGCCATGAAAAACAGCTTCTCATAAAAATACAATCGCCGTTCGGAGTCGGCGTAAAACTGTAGGTCCCTTCGCCTTGTGTGACAATATCAAGGCGCACGCCACAAGTCGGAGGAGAAGCTCGGCCAAACACTAACATATGTGTAAGCGCCAATCTATTATTATTATTATTATTATTATGTACATTAGACTGCATCACCAAAAAAAGTTGCGGTTTTTCCGCCGGGATTACACAATTTATTATATTTTAAGACATCCATGAAAATATTTCGGAAAAATATTAAGATTTAAGTGAGCTGGACCGATTTGAAAATACCTCCAAAAATGGGTTTTTTTTTATAAATAAAAATAGTTTCTTAAAGAACTTTTTGAAAAAAGTCCCCTCAGATGACAAAACAAATTAGGCTTAAAAATTCTGCATACAAATATTTAAAAATCTTTTCAACGGAATCGTAATAATGAGATTTTTGATGCTGTTGTTTTTTTTACTTTTTTCAAAGATTGATTTACGAAAAACTTAAATAACTGGGCCAAAACTATTCTGAAGCATCACTTTGCTTCGTAATCAAGAAAACAAATTAAGTACAATTTTATAACATTGTATGTATTAGTGGTAATGTTCGAGCTCTTGGTGTTGATCTAGTAAAATCGAAAAACTTTTTGACAACCGAAAAAGACAGCCGAAGAAAATATCAAAAAAGTTTTATTTTGGCAGGCGTGGTGGCCAACTATGCGATGTATGTATATGTACATGTATGCATGTATGTGCTTATATTTGTATTATTTATGTATATAAGTTTCCACGATTTTGGCATTTTTTATGTTAACTACTAGGCACAATTCGATGTTGTTAAGGACTTTTTGTTTCTCTTGCTGGCCTTGTTTATATTTTAAAGTTTTATAGATATAAGTATGTAGTTTGAACTTTCTAAAAATGAGAAAACGAAACGTGTACGAAATGTAAGCAATCACTTACATAACCTGCTTTCATATATTTCTTGCATACGAGGATGTCTTTTGGAGTAACTGTGTGTGTGTGTGTGATTCTATATGCATGTGCATATGTACATACATACGTATTAAGGTGTGGACGAGGTTAGGTTAGACTGGCTAGCCCTAACGTGGCGACACAGAGACGACTAAGGTCCATAGCGTTACCAGAAAAACTACCACCAAATTGCACAGCAAATATCTGGAAACCAGAATTAATGTGGAAGAACATCGCAGCCCTCTTTGCAAACTGGAACACGTTCTTGTACCCTATTTTGGCAGTTGCCTCCAAATTAGGCAGAACGCTTGCTCCCAGGAGACTTATGCGTAGTATGCTAAGGGCAGGCCACTCTCAGAGGATGTATTCCACTAATTTTTTAACAGGTGACAACTTAAAAAAAAAAATAAACCTTCTATTGTCCACTGGTCAAGCTTTTTAATCTGACACTTTATTTTTGAAAATGGAACGAACCGTGCAGATCTCAAGGCACTGCCAAAAAATTAAAAACTAATTTTATGCATTAGCGAAAAACGCATTACTTCAGAAAGCGCAAAAAATGAGCAGGTTTTTATTTCTTCTTTTGAAAGCTAAAAGCCCATACTATTTAACAAAATAATAAAAAATAACCTATTTTTACATATATTTTTTATTGATTCCATTAAAATTTAGAATTTTTTTGAAATTTTGTTTAAAAAAGTTGTTTTTCTGGAATACCGCAGGGACACCCTGTGTTTAATTTTATTCCAAAATTTTAATTCCTGTAATTCTCTACTATCTATATGGAAACAAGAAACGTCAAACCAACATTTTATTTCAAATAATGTATTTTTGAAATTTTTTTCTGTGCAGAGCTTACGCATGGCTATGCTCTTATTAAAATTCTTAGTGTAAGATTTGTCGAGTTTAGTGGCTTCCTGGCGGCATATAATTAATTTTTTAGGGAATTGTCGGTTTAATTCTTTTTTAAAGGATAAATTGCCTTAGCGAAAATACCAAACAAGTTCACATTGCAGATAACGAATTTTTCGATTTTTGCCCACTTAGGCGGCAGTGAGCGGCAGCCGTCGAACCGCTTGATCTCCAAGCTGACATTATTGGTGGTGGATCCTGGGTGGGCAAAGTCCTTCACTGCTTCAAAGTTATACATCTCAATACGCGAAGACTTTTTATGTGTTGCCAGGAGGTACTTTGTCTTGTCCTACGTTCACCGCTCGACAAACCACTTTACCTTATTTTTCTAAGCTGGAAAATGGCGCACTGACGCCCCTGGGTTTTAAATTTAGTTTTTACAATTTTACGTCGCATTTGGCAAGGACCTGTCGGCCCAGCAACTGGTCGTTAAACAGTTCGTTTATTGTTAATTTAACACACGAATACAGCGATCTTCATTTCATTTCATTTCATCTAATAGACAGTTTTAATTAATTAATGCGGTAAAAGTTACCAAACATCCACCGCTGAAGTATTAT
The DNA here is from genome assembly GCF_013731165.1 of Rhagoletis pomonella. Lineage (NCBI taxonomy): Eukaryota > Metazoa > Arthropoda > Insecta > Diptera > Tephritidae > Rhagoletis > Rhagoletis pomonella. Next base: position 8,150 of record NW_023460533.1, on the reverse strand, counting down.
TCGCCTGCTATGTGCTGCATAATTTCAGTTTGTTAATTAAAAAACTTATTCCTCTCATAATTACATACATATATATATATGTATATTTGCATTTGTATGTACAAATCACAATGTTCAGGTGAATACAGCGATTATATTTTTGAGTACGCAGGTGTACATTCACATAAATCTAATAGTCTCAAAGTAAACGCGCTTGTAAATTATTTACGTGCACATATTTTTCAGAAATTTTATTTAATTACAAAAGTTTGACGCATTTTAATTGTAGACTTAAGAATGAATTAAACGTTGTTAGTCGTTAGTTCGGAAATCTAGACAGGCAGTAGGGAAGAGCAGAGCAGAAATTAAGTTTTACATTCATTTTATGGGCTGTCGGTGCATCGTCGGATCCAGTGGTTTGGATATCGATACATTCTGACGTGCCTGGGTTCAGGCGCTGCTTCCAGCAAGTGTCTGTTCGGATGCTAACTTCTTGCTAAGTATTAAATTGTGCTCCCAAATTGAGAGCACCGAAACAGCATTCATTGCGTTGATGTTCGGAGTCCCCAGTGACCAGTGTGCACTCTTTTAGCAGCATCGAATAAAGTTAGAAAAAAAAAGTCGCAGCATTGTTAGTTATAGAGCATAGTTCCGAGTACGATTTGGCGGGTGCATCTCTAAATGGATAAATTTCTAAAAAAAATGTTAATTCTTAAGTTCATGTTATAATTTTCAACGCTTGCTAGTCAAAGAAAAAACTTTTTGAATTCTTAGTATTTATAAGTATTACGTACGTACATATCGCACACCTAGATTTAAAGTGAGCTAACTAAAATTCAGATCGGGAAATATAATTGCTTGTGGATCGTACAGCTTCGATGCAATTAATACAAACACAGGTATAACAGTAGGTTTTTAGTTAGTGTATACATATAATCATGAAGAAAAAAAATATTTCCATTCATTGTATGCATGTACATCAGACTGCAAACAAAAAACAACATACAAAATATACAAAAAAAAAATCGGTACTATTTTTCCATTACAATTATAAAATCTATTTTATATTAAGACGTCGACCAAAATATTTCGCAAAAATATTAAGATTTAAGTGAGCTGCACCGATTTAAAAATACCTACAAAAATGGAGCTTTTTATGAATAAAAATAGTTTCTTAAAGATTTTTTTTTTGAAAAAATCCCCTCAAATGATAAAATGGGTTGAGCTTAAAAAATTTGCATAACAATATACAAAAAAAAATTTAAAAAAATTTTTTCACGAAATCGTAATGATGAGATGTTTGATGCTTTTTTCAAAGATTAGTATAAGAAAAACTTGAATAACTGAACCTAAATTCTTCCGAGTTACTCTTGAGGGGTGTCATTGGAAAAGTATTTTTTCACCCTTTTTATTTCTTTGCTAATAAACTCATTCAAAGGATGAAATAGAAAGGTAGGATGAACGAGTGTCATTCCAAGTTGAATTGAGATGTGTTGGTATTTGAAAAAAAAAAAAATTGGGACGTGAATGAGCTTTTGCACAGAAATACAAATTGTGGGGAAATACCTTTCTACCTATACCCCATAAGTCTCAATCGGAATAGTTTTGGCCCAGTTATTCAAGTTTTTGTAAATCAGTCTTCGAAAAAAGTTAAAAAAAAACAGCATCAAAAATCTCATTACTACTATTCCCTTGAAAGGAGTTTTATATATTTTTATGAAGATTTTTTAAGCTTTATCTGTTTTGTCATCTGAGGGTATTTTTTTTCAAAAATATCTTTAAAAAACTATTTTTATTCATAAAAAACTAAATTTTTGGAAGTATTTTCAAATCAGTCCAGCTCACTTAAATCATAATATTTTTCCGAAATATTTTGGTAGGCGTTTTGTAATTCCGATAGAAAACCAGCAACTTTTTTTTGGTGATGCAGTCTAAAGTACATATCTGTGCCCGTTAATTAAAGTAGCTTAAGTGATTTTAGAAGGTTTGAATTTGAATTAAAAAATATTAAGTTTCCCTTGAAAAATTTTATATTTTGATAAGGTTTCAATTAAGATGGCATCTTGATTACACCTATCGCTAGTCAATCATTAAAATATTAGAGAGAATGCCTCAATGTCCTCCAGTAGCGTATAATGGCAAGCGATATAAAATGCTTTTGACACGTCCGGCGCTACTACACTGAGGGGAAAAAATATTAAAATCAAATAGAACCGTAATTGATCTTACTATAAACGTCAACGAAAGTACTGTATATTGGAAAATATTCAATTCAATTACGCGCATATTAAAATGACCGCGTTCGTTCTGAAAAAGCATCCGTGAAATGAATAATCAAGACAAAAACTAAAAAAAAAAAATATATAACTTGCATGCTGCCTGCAGTGGAATTCGAACCCTGACCATCTCTGGATTTCAACAAATTGTGGCATGCATCTTTGCGCACTCAGCTACACCCAGGCATATAAACCTGCTTTCAAATGTTGAATATCCATCAACACCACAGCACGTAATTTGTGCGGATAAACATGTTTGTACTATGTATGTATGTGTGTGTTGTCACCGCTCTGAGAGCGGTGCGTATGTACACTCATATATATACTCAGATGTGAACAGTGAGATACGTGCGTAATAAATTTTTTATGAAAATATTATTTTTAAATTCGAATATTTTTAAACGATAATCAAATATAAAGTATTCATTTTTACTATGCATTATTTCCCTCAGTGTAGGAAAGTTTTCTCACATGGGCGGTTGTGGTTAAGGCTGCTAGTCACCTGGGTCAATAGTGATACTCTCCGATTTATGCGTTAGGCTAACCAACTGAATGGGTTCCTTACTAGCCCACATGCTTCCCGGTTTCAGCGATATACCTATGTGCGGGACCCAAACAGCGTTGCCATTTTAGCCGTTTTCCGGCTAGATTTAGCCGTTATTGATAGCAACTAGCCGGAGAAAATTCGATATAGCCGGCAGCCGATTTGTTAGCCGGTTTGTAAAAAAAAGTTAGCCGTTTTTAGCCGATTTTACTATTTGCCTAATTTTCAGGTGCAAAAAGTAAACAAGTTGTTCGAAAGCAATAATGCAGACCCAATGAAGATTTTTAATGAACTCAATGTTTTACTTTCGCATCTATGCTCCCTAGTGGTTATTAGCGCGGACACATTTGATCCTATATGCTCCCCGTTGGAACCATACCTTGCTCCATTTCCTCAGTTTTATCACAGTTTTGAAGAGTATTTAAAAACAAAAGTAAGCACAAACGCTTTTGACCACGAAGCCGAGAAAAAAATTCGAGAAAATGGTCGCTATTTTATTATCACTTTAATAAAGGAATTACGCCAACGCCTCCCTACAAATATTGCCACACTAAAAAAAAATTGACTTTTTTCGGTTGGAAATGCATTAAGAGTAATTAAACCAAAAGTATTTGTTCAACTACAGCAACAAAAACACAAATATAATGCTGACGAAATAACATCCATAGAGATGCAATGGCAACGGTTAACGTTACATACCTGGAGTAATTTAGACTCAACTGTAAAATTTTGGGCCGAAGTTTATCAATTTCGAAATGCCCTAGGAGAAAACCCTTTTTCTGACCTTTCCAACCTAGTTTTTAGTTTTCTTGTTTTGCCTATAAGTAATGCAGAAGTAGAGCGAATATTTAGTTCAATGAATATAATAAAAACTAAGCAAAGAAATCCAATGTGCGTTAAAACGTTAAACGCTATTTTATATATAAGATACGGTTTAAAACGTGAAAAAAAAATGCTGCCATAATTTTACTGTAGATGGCGATCTCTTAAAATTAATGAATTCAGGTGATATATACAATAGTGATTCATTTGATGATGAGGAATATACACTCGATATAAATTAATGGTGTTAACTAGTCTTTCGTTTCTTGCGATTTATTTAAATAAAGCATGTGAATTTTCACTAAAACATTTTAGCCGTTTTTAGCCGCTTTTTTTTGCCAATCTAGCCGGTCGGCCCAAAAAGTTCTGGCAACACTGGACCCAAACTACACTAGTGGGAACCATTGGCGCCAGCTTATTTAGAGCCTTCCTACACTCAACCTCGGAGGAATTACTGTACTGTAGAGATAGAGCTGATTGCGGCTTGGCTTTCAGAATACGTAGATCGTGATATATCGTGCTGAAGCAGCTGAAAACACACTGGGGTATAGGAAGCAGATTGTGAAGTTAAAGAATTTTACCGGAATGTATGGTTGAAATAGACTTAAATAAAGTCGGTCAATAAGCGATGACCAAGTAGAAGATAATGAATAGAAGAACCAATTTTTTCCACGATATTTCAGCTTATGGGCGTACCCAGGTAGGGGCTGGAGGAGACTGAATCCCCCCTAACTTTCAAGTTTTCCCTACCGGCTTTAGGAAGCTACAATGCTGAATTGGGAAAACGCTTTCCTATTAATGGTAATTTCTTCCCTTTTATTTCGCTTCTATTCTCTGAAAACAACACACGTTATCGGCTTGTCGATTTGCCGAAGAATGTACGCCTAGGGTTAAGCAGATTTCAACGATATCGCTATATTGGCAAGTGGTCCGCATTTGTTGCACCACAAAGTGATGGTTCTTTTCCTGGAACGTCACCATTGACTTTTTAAATTATTTCTCAGCACTCAAATGACATATCTCGGCAGCTTTTGGATGGGAACAAATAAATATAGCCTCAAAACTGTGAGTGATCTGGCAGCCGCGGCTCTGCAGTCTAAGTGAGACTTTTTAAGATGCCAAAGAATGGGAAAAGTACATAGAATGGTCGTCATAATTGTCAGAAGAAATGAAAGTCATTGAAAAATTTCCACAATTCCAAAAAAGCTAACATTGCGTTTGCAAAAGTAAATCGATTTCATAGCGGGGCATTTGTCCGCACGTACGAGTACTTACATGGATTGCAAAAATTTGACTGTGGGTATCCAAAAAAGTAGCTCAGTGTAACGCAGAATCACCAAAAAACCGCATTACATTTCGCAAGAGTATATATGTATGTATGTACATACATATCATCCGATTGGAGTCAGAGTTTGAGTCTGATATTTGCAATGAGGTGTAGCAGCTCATTCGATTGGAAAAATGCTGCAGACGTCAGCAACCTTAATAAATATGTAATTCAATTAGTTTGCAATCTATTTTACAATCTGCACTGTGACCAGTTACATTTACTCTATGCGACAATTTGTATACACACTCAAAATATGTATCCTTCGCATCCTGTGGTTGTGGTTTAGACAGGCAAAGACAAATTTATTGCTGCATTCATTTTATTTTTCCACAATTTTACCACAAAATGGTTAGCTATGCAATTTCAATAGCACGAATTTAGGTACTCTATCGGCTCTACTATCGGCGACATTTCGTGCAACAACAACGACTACAATTTGCATGTAATTGCAAAGCGAACGAAGTTGATTGCTGCAGCTGCACAGGACAGCACAGATGGAACCGCAAGTGGTATATATACATACATATATACTCTGATGGCAAGGATGCCAGGCAGCTGGTGCTGATAAATCGATTTTCATAGATTATTTCTGATTGTTATGATTAAATAAATAGATAAAAGCGAAGAAAAGTGGTAGTAAGCGGGTTGAGGAGAGGGCATTTAATTTCAACATTAAAACTGCTGTCGTCAATGCCAGAAAGAATTGCCTGTACATAATGACCATGAATAACGGAAACAGGAAAGAGAATTCCATTGAAAATCCATTGAGGCTATGGATGTGGATAAAGGGAAGTCGAAAGTGGAGAACTGAGTGGGTGAGAATTGGTTCGGAAATGTACCTAGTGAACTTAATTTGAATGATGAACAATTTAAATAAATGCTGTGCTTTTACCTAGATTGAATCAAGACATATGTACCTACATACTTAGTCGACATGTAGCTAATTACCTGAATGTCATTGGAAGCAAGTGTAATTGAAGTGAAAGGACTAAAAGTAGAAGAGCAATATAATGTGTGTGTTTTGATCTGAAAAAAAGAAAGCAGTGGAAATGATTTGGAATGAAATGGAATTAACTGTAGCGAAATTATATGAAAATAAAGTAAATACATTTAAAAGAATGAAGAAAGGGAAGAGGAATGAAAAAATGGGTTTAAATGTAAAAAATGAACGAAATGAAATGCAATGAATTGAAATGGAAAGAAACTTAATTAAAAGAAATAAAAATAATTGATATCGAATGAGGTAACGGATGGAACCGAAAAATAAAATTTAAAGAAACGAAAAGACATGAAATAGACTAAATAAAATATTATATGATTGAAAATAAGTAAAACAAAGCGAAAGAAATGCGTTGGAATGAAGGGGGATAAAATGAATTGAAGTGAAATAAAATGATATGATACGGATCATTTCCTGCCATGTTGTGGCGATAAATTTGTATATGATCTAGCTTTTCCCTGCCGCCCCGGCCCCGTAATAGGCGGTTTAACGTTACACAGAGTGATTCAATAGGACCTCGGATTTTTTTATTTATTAAAAAAACAAAATCCGCATTATCGTGAGTTCCTTTATCGCCCGAAATCGTTCACTTTTCACTTTCCGAATGTGTATATTAACTACGAGCGACTGACAAAATTTCGGGTGAATTTGTTGTCGGGCGAAACTCAGGATACGGCTGAATGAAATTGGTCGAAATAATTTTTTTATTTCATCATGTCTTTTAATCTATGGTACTTAAGAATGAAGTATTAATAAATAGAATATTTTTCAATAGGGTTGCCACCCTTTTTTCATCGTATAGTTAATAAATCTTTGTTTAGACAAATTATGATACAATATTAATCTTTATAAATAGGTACTAAAAGAAAGCTCTCAAACAGTTGTTTGCCTATATGGTAAGCAGGTACGTAACAGTTATAAGTTTTATCGGAAAAACGTTGTTCCATAACAGTTATTAGATTGGAAATATTTTTTATTTCACCGTTTACTTTCAGTCTCTCGATCTTATGTAGCCCCAGAAAAAGAAGTCCAGTAGTATCAAATCGCAAGCTCTCGGCGGCGATTTCATCTAGTTATTTCGTGAGATAACAACGTCACCAGCATAATTTTCGAAAAAAAAAACAGTCCGATCGCTAGCCCAAAAACCACACCCTACGGTGACTCGTTGTGGTGCACTTCTTTTAAGACACGACGATTTTAGTACTCCAAGTGCAGTTTTGCTTGTTAACGTGAAAATTGCTTCATCGCCCATTGTGTTTTTTTTTTTTTTTTAAAGCGGCGTCAACTGTTTGCTGTTTATTGGTAAACACATGGCGCTGAAAATAGTATCTGGGCTTTATTTACTGTATCAATTGAATTTTTTAGGCGTGCAAACATAGACCTTTTGTTAAAATCCGTTGAACGTTACTGTAAGAAAGGTTCAATTGTTACTCTCGACGACGAATTGAGGTTCCCACGACCTGGGCCACTCATAGCTCCACACAGTGTTGCCCTTTTAGCCGTTTTCCGGCTAGATTTAGCCGGTTGCGATAGCAAACAGCCGGAGAAATTTCGATTTAACCGGAAGCCGATTTGTTAGCCGTTTTGCAGAAAAAAATTAGCCGTTTCTAGCCGATTTTGCTATTTGCCTTGTTTTCTTAAATTTCAAATATGTATATATGTTTCCATTTTTGACTAAGCGACCCAAAATCTGTTAGAAATGGATGGGATTTTCTTCATAAAATATTTGTTATAAATGTCTTAATTTTAAGTGTGAAGTTTTATTCGCAAACTTAGAAAATAATAAATTGTTTCACTGTTAAGACACTTAAGATGCGTTTGTGTTTGGATATAATGCCAACAAACAGAATAAATATTACATGTAGATATTGTCTTCCCAGATAGCGCATATTCAATTCTGCCTAAATTACAAAACATCATTTTTGCCCACTCCCAAAAGTTTAAGGTAAGGAAAAAATTTATATTTTCAAGCACTATGTACACATATGTATTTTTTTAAACAAACTTTTTTGCTGAGAACTTATTTAACCCTTCGATTTGTGAGAAGGTCCCTAGGGACCTTTTCGTATTTCATGTGCCTATATCTTTTTGTTCAATGCATTTTTGAAAAGAATTTATACATGTACTCCAAGAATAAATTAAGCTGAATCGTTTAAAATAAGTTTCGAAGGGATACGGGATCACGTTCGAGTGTTATTG